>NW_028289126.1:817500-975460 GCF_059628265.1 Tinamus guttatus | reverse complement strand
CCATCACAGGTGAATTTTTGGGCCTGGCCTGCCATTATTTTGTATATTTCTCTGCCTAAAATATAACAGAAGATCAGAGAACCAGGTTGTAGCTCAAATAAGCTGGACAATGATTTGGCAAAGGGTATTTCTGACCACTGTTACCCACCATACTGACTAATACTTGCTGGTTATGCCTGCAGGACATGAGCAGTGTCTGGTCTCACTTTTAGGAAGCAACTTGAGCAAGCTGTAGCACAGGGCTGGTCATGGTAGGTGACTGACCAGCTTTGGGCACCGTGGCTAGTTCACGGTGGCTAGCTGGACCCGCTCTGTATAGCATTGTCCCGTCTCTGTAGGCACATTGTATTTCTTCCTGCTTCCCATTTGTTTCTATCCATTTGTTGCCCCCTGGCTTGCACTGAGATTGGAAGCATTTCGAGGCAGGAACAGTCTCTGCTTCTACATCTCCCTCCATGAATATGAAGGAATCCTAGATGCAGAGATACTTTGTGATGGCCAGAAATTCAGCTCAGTGAAGCAGGAGCCTGGGGCAGGGTAACGGATTTGAGACTCAGTTTTGAAAAGGAAAATTATCACTGAAACAAGGAAATTCATACACCTCTAAAAGACATTAGCTTTGTGCAAGATGTGAGCCCTCCTAGCGCCCTGTTATGCTCCTGCGGAAGAGGAGGGGGTGAATGAAAGAGGAACTTTACAGAAAGGCCATTTTTGTTTACTACCCTAGTTTAATTTTATAGTGATACACAAGCAGATCTGTTGGTGCCTTCCCATTTGACTTTGGTATAGAGTTGCTTTCTGCAATAAAGTGCTGCAAGCAGTTCTTGGCTGCCTCCTGCCTGGTCACATTGTGCCTCTTCTGGTTCAGAGGCAGCCAGGCCCTACAGCTATGCTATTATTTAACTATTTACATCCTCTGTATGTCTCACGTTTCTATTATCAGCAATAACTATCAAACTTTTATTTCTAATGTGTTTAGAGAGCCTAATCGCAATGCATTTCACTGACCCACATGCCACAGCCTTTGTTCTTGCTGTATATTTTTCAGTTAAGGGAATTGCCAATTAGAATGCTCTTTAAAAAGTATTAATGAAACAGGAAGCACTGAGTGACTCAGAGTGCAGTGCAGGAGACTCGTAACATAATCTGATACGAGAGAAACCGTTTAAAGACTGTTTGACAAAGAGACTGAAGAGCTGAGCTGATCTTTCATTCCAAACGACCTAGGGCCTCGTCTGAGCCATTCCAGCTGAGGACAGGCAGTAACAAAGCCCAGTTAATATCTAGGTTTAATGGCATTTGCCGTGCTTGGGGAGTTAATATTCTTTCATTCTGGAGCATCTGTATGTGCCTGGAAATGGAGGAAGGAGTTGCAATCAGCAGAAATCCCCCACTCATATGCAACTTCTATAAGCTGGTTAGGCACACGCAACGTGCGCTGATGCCAGCGAGCGATGAACATCTAACCTCTGCCTGTGCCTAAGAAAATAAGACTCTCTGTAGCAAGTAACTCTCAGCGATGTGGAGAATGTGATTTGCAGCTTGCCAGGTCGCAGGCGGTGACTGTTTTTCATTCGTGTCAGCCGGAAGTGTGAGCCCGAGCTCTGACAAGAGTGATGGTTTCATCCTTTAGATACCAAAGCTGAATACTCCAATTTGGGAAAAAAAA
The DNA here is from genome assembly GCF_059628265.1 of Tinamus guttatus. NCBI lineage: Eukaryota > Metazoa > Chordata > Aves > Tinamiformes > Tinamidae > Tinamus > Tinamus guttatus. The sequence continues at coordinate 973,791 of NW_028289126.1, read as the reverse complement.
ACAACACTAGAGCTGTGTAGAAAGCCATTGGTCCCTTATTTTTTATTGTTTATTATTTATTTTGTATTTTTACTTTTCTTCTGTATGAACTTACTTATGGATTACGCTTCTGTTATTGGCTCCCTTTCTTATGGTACAGACTATTGCAGCATCTGCACTGAACTCTTTACGGCTTGACCCAAGGTCAGAGCAAATGGAAAGAAAATCTCACCAGAAAACTTCGTTGTGATTTACAGTGTCTTATCATTGAGAATTTGCAACAAATGTAGCATTCCTGTGACTAGCAGGATCTAAGGGCTGCAAGGTTTGTAAGAAAAGAAAGAACAGAGAGAAAGAAAAAGAGAAAATTGCATGGTCTTGGTAAAAAGAAAGGGTCCTCAAGTACGCAAGAAAGCTGGAAAATTTGTGTGTTCCTGATTATATCAACTAGCTTAAAAAAAGGCATAACGTCTCTAAGAGCTCTGCCTTGGACATAATGACTGGGACTTCACAGGACAAGACGTATGTTCCACGAGAATGTCTCAGCACATCCCTTCTTGCATTTCTTCACAGATTTGGAATTTTCCATTCCTTTGTTTATGTGCAGCATCCCTGGAAAGGGAGAAGTCTGATCTTCATTTACAAAGGAATCATCGCTGAAGTATCTGGATAAATAATTCAAAAGATATATATGTAAGTTACCGTGAGTAGTTTGGAGACCATTCAAGTGACAAATCTAGTAACCCTTGCTAGCAGGGTGTTATTGTAAGCTGTCCCTGCTGTCCCCTGGCCAGCTGTGCCTGTAAACGTGCAGGAGTGGCAGACTCTCCGTACACAGCCCTCCCGACCTCTTCGTTCTCAGTGCCTGTCAGCCGGGATCAGCACAGTGTAACAAGTTCTTTTGTTCTCTTCTTTTTTTTTTTTTTCTCCTCCATTTCCAGGGCTTTTTTTAAAGCCTTTTTTAGTTTTGTAGTAATGTGAGGCTAATTCTATTACAAGTCAAAGTGTTGACAGGCACATGCTGCCTCTGTGGGTTTACACTCTGTGGGCGAAGAGCATGTCTCTGAGCCACATTTAGCTTTGCACTTTGCTGGAAAAGACTGTTTCGTCACGTCATTTTCTTTTCCCTCACCTTTCTGCCGTTATGAAATGCAAGCTTCTTGCTGTTTCATATCTTGCTCCTGTATAATGAACTAGTTATTTTCCTACACTATCTTCGCTCTACTGCCATGTCTTTACTGCACTGTCGTGATCCTTCAAGCAGGAAACAGCAGCCATCAAGCTACGTGTGGGGCATGGGGTATCCCCATACCATATAGGTATATGGTGCTGGAATGGACTGGACTTTCTGGAGATCGAGGACAGGATGGTGACAACTTCCAGGTAACTGGCAGCGGTTGGACCTACGTCTTCTGTTTTAAGGCCCATCTGTGGTAAGAGGGACTTTCCCAATGTTCCTGTTTTCCTGTAGGCAGGAGCTAATTGGCGTGGATAAACCTTGCCACGAGTAGAAGGGGATGACAAGGTGCCTACCACGGTGCAGCTCATACGTTCAGAGGGCGGCCAGAAAACCTGCCGTGGGCAGCGGCACCCAAACAGGGCGCTCTGAGGCCCAGCGCTCCTCAGCGAAGGGACAGGCCCCGCGCACGGGGTTACCCTGCAGGGGGTTACCCTGCGAGCTTGCCCTGCAGGGCCCGCGTTGCGCATGCCGGCCGCCGGGACCCGGCTTCGGGAGTCACGCGCTGGGGGCCCAGGCGGCACAGCAGTGTGCAGAAGGACCTCCGGAACAGTTCTGCACCCCGAGCAGGCACCCGACCCACTGGCTGGGTAATTCCTGAAAGGCCTTGCTGGGCATCCCAGCGTTTCCAGTGTTTCCAGGTGTTTCCAGCACCATTTCACCTTCACATTTCAGCTCCCCCAATGGCTAATGATAGCTCCCCGCTTTGGAGGGCATTGACCACAAGCTCTGGCCACTGGTTTCAGACGAGCCTGGCAGATTTCTCTGGTGTAATTTGGAATGGTGACTCCTTTGGCACCGAGCATTAAAAAAGACAGTTTTCTGTTAGAGAAACAAGCTGTCCCTGCTGCACTGTCCTGCATCTGTACTCCTGCTGGTGTTTCTTCTCTTCTTCCATTACCATGGATATTTGGCTGGCCCTTGAAATCTCTGGCTCCTCGCTCACCACCCCACCCTGGAACACTACCGTTTTTAGAGTTGTGATGCCCTGAACAGGAGTAAAAGGCCCGGGCTCCTTATAGCCCTCCAGCCCCTGTCCCTGCCGTCCCACTTGCAGGAGTCCAAGGGATCTGGAGCCCCCGGAGCCTGAGGCACCCGGGACACCCGCTCTGTCGCAGGGCACCCACATGCCCAGCTTGTGTCAAACTGTGTGCCTTCTATAGGGAAAGATGATATTGCAAAGAAATAAGAGATATTAGTAAATATTGACTTGCATCAAGCCTCTGTGTGCCGCATACAGTGTATATTTAAATTAACTTACTGTATCCAGCAAGAAGTTTTGACAGCAATTGAGTAAAACCTTGTGTGTGAAATAGTTTAGTTCTGATAGTTCGAGATCTGCCAGATTTCCACCAGATGAGTAGTTATTAAGTGAGGATATATGCACTACACAATTTAATATGTAATGAAACTCTTTTGGTGAATAACTGAGCTGAGATTAAGGCTGCTAATTTAATCACTGACAGCAGAGCCCCTGTGTATGGAAAACAACACCTCTGCACTGAAACGTTCATGGCTGCTGATTTTTCCATGCCATTATTATATATGCAATCATCCAAAAAAGGCCATTTTCCTGGAGGCAGAAGCAAAAATTGCAGAAGCTGTAGAGGCAGCTGGGCAGGGAGCCCTGGTTCTGGCACTGCTGACAGAAAAAGTGATTTTGGAGCAGGGAGCACAGTCTGTGATGGCTTATTGGAAAAATCAGCCAGGTGGAGAGCTCCTGCTCAGTTAGTTATAGCGCAGCGGTGTCTCGGCTGTGCCCAGCCACCTGATTTCCTGGCTCACGGTGCCAGTTTCGGGTGTCTGAGGGGGAACTCCAGCTCCTTACTGGGAAACGGATGACACGGGCACGGTGCTGCCACGGGTAGTCCTGCGCCTCCGACACACCGATGGCTCCTTGACATTGCTGCTGGTTTCTCAGGAGCGGGTTGTGTGTTTTTGTGTACAGGCTGCAGCTGCTGAATGTTAAATAAAATTTGTGTGTACCGGTGTTAGGAGACAGAAAGAATAAATAGTCTCTAAGCAGACAGAAAGGCTATATTTAGGTCTGGGCTGAGTATGCCCTCTGCCTGCCAAATGCAAAAAACGAACCCAAATGCCTCTTGGTTTCCTGCTGGAGCATTGCGCTTTTTTGCCTTCCTTGTGTTTTAACACGTCTAAATACGGGTGCAGTTCAGTGCCAGGAGGCGGCAGGGTCCTGCAGCCCCGGAGCGCGCGCTATTGCTCGCGTGCTGCCGGAGGGCACCGGCAGGCCCTGCCGGCCGGCCCCGGTGCCGTGGGTGCCCTGCTCCCTCGTGGGTGGCCCTGCTGGCTGCGTTACCGCTCTGTGTCCGTCCGAGCCCGTATCCAGCCAGCACGGAGCCCTGGCGCGCGTAGTGGCCCTTCCGAGCACTCTCCTCGTAAGGCCCTTCTCAGCACATGAGCTACTGTGAAAGTTTAGTCCATTGGGGGCTCAAGAGGACAGAAGGGGCTTCTGTGTTTCCTGCTTGTCCATTTTCCATCCAGAGCATGAGAATCCATTTTAGAGAGGCTTTGTGTCCTTGATACAAAACTGAACGGAGCATCCTTGTTGCAGCGGAGTGGGAAGATGCCTGAGCCAGCTTTAAATGAAGTGCCTTGGCCATTACAGAGCAATCCAGCTGTGGTCTGTGGATAAAATCACCCTACACTGTGGCTACACTCCAGTTTAGAGGTTTGGCAGATGGTCTGCAGGTCTGAACCAGTTTCAGAAATAGGCTGGCATTAATCCCAGGTTCAAATAAGAAGCCAAGAGTGCCAAGAGACACTGGGGAGAGGAGAGGAGAGGAGAGGAGAGGAGAGGAGAGGAGAGGAGAGGAGAGGAGAGGAGAGGAGAGGAGAGGAGAGGAGAGGAGAGGAGAGGAGAGGAGAGGAGAGGAGAGGAGAGGAGAGGAGAGGAGAGGAGAGGAGAGGAGAGGAGAGGAGAGGAGAGGAGAGGAGAGGAGAGGAGAGGAGAGGAGAGGAGAGGAGAGGAGAGGAGAGGAGAGGAGAGGAGAGGAGAAGCTGCTTGTTCTCAGCCCTTGGAGGACTTCAGCCTTCAGGATGAAATTCTCAGCTCCTGATGTGAGCAGACTGTTTCACAGCCTGCTGTTCAGTTTTACAATGGTACAACCAGATTGGATCTTTTGTTCCCACACTTCTGAAGCAGCTGAAATGTTGCCGATTAGTGGAACTCTCTTATACTGTCCCTGGTAAGCGACACTGAGCCAGCACACTGCACTATTAGGACCAAAACACAGTTTATAATGTAATGGATGGCAGGATTAGGTGCTTGCTCTACAACACATTGTACATGAAACTAGGAGCTTTTGCAAAACTGAGTGCTTGCTTCTGGCATGTAGCAGAGTGCAAGTCTCCCAGCTGAACTGCTGTTTCAGAGCTGGCTAGGAATGACCAAGGGAATCACAGGATTTCTTAGCCAGATGGCTATAACACTCAAGTCTTTGAACTTGATCTATGGTAAAAATGCTGCTCTGATTCAATTGTCACTTAAATGGGTTTAAATCAGAAATAACTGATGTAAAACCTAAATCTCTGCTTTACCTTCTGGTAAGTCTCATGAGCTCAACAGTGATGTGATCTAATTTAAAGTGTCATTGAGGATTTATTCAGAATGAGCCTTACAAGAGTGCATTGCAGCTTTTGTCTTTTTGAAAGGAGGAAGTAGGTTAAAAAAAAAAAAAAGGTAATTTATGAGGAAAAATCAAGACAAGAAAGCTCAGCCCAAAAGCCTGGTTAAACACCATGCAATATTTCATTCGTTCCATTCCTAGTACTTCAGACTGGACTTGCAACGCTGGGAGCTTTTCTGTCCTTGCTCCTGGAAGAACCAACTGATCATAAGACAGAGAAGTCCCAAACTCCTTTTATTTATTTATTTATTTTTCAGGTCAATAGGAACAATGTGAAGGACAAGATACAACACGTTAGAAGTATCTGCCTGTGGTCTACACACCTCGTGCGGCTGGGAGGTTGTTGCCACATAAATCTCAGCAACCAGGAAGAGTCAAGCTGGCACCTGGTCCTCAGTAGCAAGGCCGGGAGAAAACCGTTCGGATCAGGCATGCGGACAGCCCGGTGAGCAATGCTGCCAGGAGAAACACCGGCAGCTGGGAAAGACTCATTAAAGAAGTCCCAAAGTGGCTGCTTGCCCCTGACAAGTTATTTCTGCTAGAGCAGGCGCCTTTTCAAGTTGCTAGTGATTTTGTCAATGCACTTTGGGACTTGTGTGTTTTGGATGTGTTTAGCTGATGTTAGTTCGTTCTTCCTGTGTCTATCTGAGGTGCTTTGTGTTGTACCCATCGTCTCAGCCTACAGTCACCCTCCTGGGAAAGCTCTCTTCCTCAGCAGACCTGGCTAGAAACCTCCTCTCATGCACCGTTTCCTGGCCAATTCAATCAGCCTAGCAGGAAAGGCTGAAAGCCAAAAGCTACAAACAAGCCGATATTTATTTTGGAAAGGGAAACACTAAAAGTATCTGCTGCTTTTCTTACTTTTTCTTTGTTTCATTCATATTTTTCCTCTTCATCCTCACTATATGTGAAAGGCAAAGGTGAGATCTGTCTAGATCAGGCTGTGGAAAATAGAACTGTCTCTAGTAACAGTTTGGTGTGTGGTAAGATTTTTTATATTATAGGGAAGAATATATATATACATATGTCGAAAACATAGCAAGCTGACCAAAGCTATTACTTTGTGGTGTCCCGTTCATACATTCGTTTACTCCCTAAGTATTATTATTATTATTGATAATAATTGATAATAACTTTAAGATTGTTTCTGCAAAAGTATGTCTGCAGCAAAATACCTTGAGGATGTTGATTGCACCTCATTCAGGTAGTTGTTGTTACATTTGGATTTTGTCTAAAACAGGTGTGTCTATGTTTTCTCTTACGTAGAACATAGTCTTCATGTTTAGCTGCACAGTGTTGCTGTGCACTCTCAAGAGTCAGGGTTTCCACACTGAGTATTGCTGCCTGTTCTGCTAGCAGTCTGTTCATCCCATCGCTACCAGACGTGTCCGAGAGATCCATTTTGGCATGAGTCTTTCGAAGTGTCCAGGTGAAAGAAGTATTAAATCTTCATGATATTCATAGCTGTTGACACCTACAAGACGTTTGCCTTAATTATGGGCGGCAAGGTCACAATATTGTCATTATTGCTGCTGTTTTTCTTTTTTAAACTTTATTATGGTAATTGTGGGAAATGCCACTATTTGGAGAAGGTGAAGGAGATGATGAAATTCAATTCTGATATTGCTTTATCATCACAAAAGGCCAAAGAGTGACTGCAAATATTCTTCAGGAAATAGAAGTGGAAGGTCTGAGTTTCTCCCGCCGGCATCTTCTGCAGATCTTGTTTACTGAGGACAATTTTACTGATCCTTTTCCAATCATAATTGAGAATGTATTCTTTTTACTTTTAAGAGCCGTAGGATAGCTAATATGAGTATATTTTCCGTAAATGAGGGAGAGGAACAAAAAGTCACAATGGGAGATGAGCGAACTTTTGAAGCAGAACCTCTGCACCTCCCGAGAGATGTGCTTGGGAAAGCTGCCTTCGTGAGCTACCTGGACTTCTAAGGATTGTGTTTGAAGATGTTTCAACATCTTCACTTTCTGTTTCATGTCAAGCTCTTTTTATGAGTTTTTCTGAGGCTGTGGTACAAGCTTGTCACTTTAGCACTATTATTACATTCATATTGCAGTGTTGACCTGATGCACATGGTGCTCCGCAGACATGTTGGGTGATATAGTCTCTAGCAGAGAGAGAGAAGACATGGGACCAGAGGAATGGAAAGACATTGAAGAGGCAAAATGATGGGAGAAGGAAAAGAATGTGGCCTGTGTCTCAATAGGTCCCTGCTGATATTGACCTTTTTAAAGATTTGGTCTCTCTTCTATCTCCTACTTAATTACTTTTTTCTTCATTGTATCCTCACTTACCTTCCTGTCCTGATGTTGTAAGTGAGATGCTGTAAGGACAAGCTGGTGAAATTGTGCAGAGGCCAAGGTGTTTCTTTTCCTTAATGGGTCCTGAAATGCTGATCTTCAGCAGAGCAAGCCTGTGGTAACAAGTATTGAATCAAGTAATTTAAAGCTTGATGAGAGAGCGTTTCTTGGTGACGGGAAACAGGGACACCTTGGTTAAGGTGACTAAATGAGGTCATGTAGTGCCAAGACCATCACTCGTTGGCGCCATGGAACGCAGGTTCATAGCTTGCTCATTCATTCTTGGAGATCTTGGTCGAAGTGCATTTATCTGATCATGAGAGAGATAAAAAGTCCATATCTCCCTGGTTTTCAGCTGGTCAGATAACTGAGAACCAATGCTGATGGAGGGCACGCACATGCCCTGAACACCTTGCAAGGGGATTTCCTGCGTTGCCAGCACCGGATCAGCAGGAATTTGGAACTGCATTCTGCTGAGAAAACTCATCTCATGCTATGGCCTATGACCATATAGCACCTGCGTTGTACTGCGGAGCCCTCCCCTATCTGCAATGCCATCAGCCAAGCAGCAAACAAAACCATCATCTGCAATATTAGGGCCAAGAAAGGGTCTCAACTTATGGTGGCGCTGCTGACTAATGATGTGCAGGGCTTGGCCACGCACAGAATAAATCATTTGTGAGAGAACTATGGCTCAGTGCGTAGCTCTGTCATGCAGAAACGTTATTACTAAGCCTTTGTGATTTCAACCAAATGGGCACCTTTGCTAAAGGTGCTGCCGACTATTGTCAATAATGTCATGCTCTGCTTAACAAATCCAGAACTAGAATTCCTTTTTTTTTTTATTGTGATTAAGAATGCAATGCTTATAATGTGCACTTGCACGCTGCATGATTATCGTTTTTCTCCTACGCGTGCCAGCAGTAGTGGCTGGTTATTCTAATCCTTTTTTTTCTGTATGTTTCCTTGTTGGTTTTGTTCAGCTGTGTTGCTCTCTGACTCAGAGATACCTGCAGAGTCCTCAGCGGATCTCATCGCATTCAGAATGCCCAGCTGTGGCATTTTTTTCACTTGCAGCTAGGTAATGTTTAAAGCGGGCTCCTGTTTTGCTCTTAGATACTTGCTCTAGAAGGTGGATGTGTTCCCTACATCTTTAGGGAGTGTGGCAAGTAGGGGAGGGAGCAAAGCTGCTAGGGTTTGTGCCCCATTGCTAAATAAAGGGGCAGTTGGATCACAGGATCTGAAACATAGAACTCTTGGCAAAGGCTAGATCCAATCCCCTGTCAGGAGGATGAAGACTCTATAGATGAGGTATGGAAGAGTATAATCCACTATACCATCTTTCCTAAACCCAGTATTTTTAGAACAGCTGCTCATAAGAGCTCAGCTGGCGCCCTGCAGTGGTTACGGACATAGTGTAATTGTCACAGTAAGTCCAATTTCCCAGCTAAGCATTATCTAAGGCACCTCAGTAGCATCCAGGGACAGATGCTAATTGTAGATTTGGAGGTCTCAAACTAAATGATCTCCAAGTTCCTGATGAGCCAAATCAATGTAAAATTGGGCTCCTACTGTAAATCTTGTATTTTGAGGCAACATGAAAGATGTGTCCCAATTTAGATAAGTCATCTAGCTTAGTGGCCTCTGCGATGTGCCTGCAGGTGAAAGGCACGGGGAACCCCAGGTATTCTTCAGATTCTTGTGAGTTTCCAGCTAAAGGGATAGATTTGGTGACTGGGAGAGTGAGACAGATTGAAGCTAATGGGCTCGGGACCCCATGTCCACAATGCAGATGCTGCTTGATGGGGTCTGTGTCACGAACTATGGGATGCACTTTTGAAGCAAAAATATTTTGCATTGGAGATCTCTTTTCTGGATAGCTTTAACTGTTCCCCAGAGTTGAAGCCTGGTGTCAGTTTCTATTCTTTGATGTGGCCATTTCAGTTTTATTTGCAGCAATAGGTAGAGGAGTCCCCAGATAAGAGTCTATTTCTTAGCTCACACTAGTGATCTTTGCTTTTATCTTCAGTGCTTCAGAATTCTTGCAGGATGGTAACATACAACCCCCCTTTATTTTTACTCTTAAGTGACATACCCTTAGTTGTCACGTGCAGAAAAGACAGAAGGAAACAGGATAACCTATCACGGGTAGCCAATATTCTCCTAAAATACCAGCTAGCCCAGAAACAGTAGCAGAATTGCTCAGGTAGACTGCCTGAGAGAAATGATTTGTCTAGTCATCAAAGGCATTTCTGGTCTGTTAAGAGCAATGATTAAGTAATCTGAACAGCAAATGCAAACATCAAACCTCTGGACTGGTTCAGAAACTCAGCTTTTCCCTGCCCTCTCATGATTTCTGTATTCCCAAATGTTATCTTTCCGTGAGAATGACAAGAAATAAGCGGTCTCCAACAACAGCAACAGGAAAAAAAGAAAACAGCTCTTGGCAGCTCTGTGGTTATGGAAGAACACAGCTGTGTTCTGCCCCTCATATACTGCTTGTGCAGCTGGTAAGATGGGCTTCATTTATCCAGCCCCCACCTATCAATCTGTTGGCTTTTGCATAAAGGTAAGGACAGCAGTTTAAGATCTGCTTTTTAGGAAGGCTTCAAAAGAGCCCCAAAGCATTAATTAAAATTGCTACTGGAAATCTTGTAGTTTGCACAGGAGCAGGCACAGGGTTAGGTTTATACTAAAATCCTGTGAGTATGCTGCGTATCCTTCTGCAGGATAATGCTCCATGTTGTAATTCAAATTTCCTGTGCTTGGAAAGGGAAAATTATAATAGAGATCTTAGAAAAGAGGGAAGAGATCTTCCCTCTAAACCATTAAGCATGTGAGTATCTTTAAAGCACTGAATATACAAATGCATTTGTACATGGAATGCATTGCTTACATCTTACGCTCCCATGGATATGCCTAACAGGCATTTAACATTGCATGACCCTTGTTCTTACATTCCCATGTCACCTGTGCCAAACTGTTAAAGATTAACTGGATGAGTATTTTGAAAAACACATCCTAACTTCATTAACTTCTTCTAAGGACACTTGGTGTTAAAATATACCATTACCTAGTTTCAAGCCTAATACAGCGATGCTCTTCATGCTTTATTGCTCTTAATATTCTATTTACAGAGACAAAACGCCCCTTTTTGAGTTAAATGAAAACTCTATGTATTTATCTGTCTTTTTTGTGTAAAGGTACTCTGATTTTTATTATAGAAGATGTAAAAGATATATTTAAAAAAGGAGTCAATGCAAAACCTTAATCATTTCTGTTTAGAGAGGTCAGTTAGTTGTTACTGCTGGAAACTGTAAAGTAACAAAACTGCGTTCGCATCCCCAGCAAGCCCCAGCAAGCCCCATCCTCCTCGCCAGTTTCCAGGAGAGGTTTCATCTTCCACAGTATGTTTCCCTGAATAATCGGTCTGACCTCAGCTTCCTACTATTGCCCTGCTAATGACTTCAAAATAACAGAAATTAATAAAATAAGCTTAATAACAGTTTCAGCCTAGGGCATTCTTTCCCTCCCTAGTGAGGCACTGTGCACCAGTGGTGAAGATGATTACTTTTCTTGCAGTAATATTCTTCCTGGGCATCTTTTCTAGGGAGTGCTGTAGAGTTTGTTGCTATATTCTGATTTTTTTTCTTATTTGTCTAGGGACTTTGGGTTTTGGTGGGGTTTTTTTGTTTATCTTTTGTTTCATGCAAGATCTTAGCTCTAGGCTAAAACCACAAAAAGAAAAGAAAGAAAAAAAAACAGAAGAAAGGGGTCTTATCTCTCAAAGTAATTTTATTTTATTAATTTTTGGTCTTGATGCAATCCCAAGAAATCTCAATCGTTGGTGGGATGAGGGGAAGAAAGTACAAGTAATGAAGAGGCACCAGCTGTAGGAGGAGAACCTTTCCAAATGCGTTAGACCCAGCTTAAACAACAGCTGTTGTAGACACGAAGGGTGTCTTTGTTCAGCGCAGTTCTGGGATCTTTCCGGAGGTTCGTGGCATGGGTCTGCGCACGCCTTCGCTGGTGCTCCCCAGTGGCATTGATGAGGGTCAAGCCTGGGTTTGAATGAGCAGGGAGAACGTCTCACCGTCCTGCTGCCCGTCCCTGCCGTGCCCGGGACTGCTGCTGCCTGCCTGGGCAGGGCTGCCCGGGGAAGCACCTCTCCTTGGGCAGAGGGCCGCTTCCCAGGCCGCTTCCAAGGGTTTTCTGTGGCCAGCTGTAGCCCCGTTTTGGACATCAGGAGCGTCAGCCGCGCTTCAAATACACAATGCGCTGGTTCTAGGCCTTGCTGTTCGGGGTTTTCTAGCCTGGAAAACAACCCAAATGTGTTTTCAGTGTTCAGATGTGTGTGTAGTGCCTCGCAAGGACGAGCCACATGGAGTCTGGGACGGAAGGGGCTGCTTTAGACAGCTGCCTTATTGGCTTGTTTCTTGCACAAACAAACAAAAAACCCCACTGGCCAAAGCACTGTTTCTATGCCAGCGATGGTGATTACAGTCACTGGTTTTGGAGGCCTGCAAGCATAGGATGCAGTTTGATTTGAGGTTAAAGGAAAGATAATAAGCACGTTTTTGGTTCCACATGGAAAAGGTTAAAGCAGTGAAATAATCACTGCCATATCAGGTTTCGGTTTGTTTCCTGGAAGTCATGTAACCTTTGGTCCTTGTCTCTCCTGGTATTCCTGATTTTTAGTTTTTCTCTCTCTTTTTTTTTTTTTTTTTTGCCAAGCTTGACTGGACAGAGAGCCTGTGGAGGCTTCTTGTCTGGAGATCTTCAAACCCGCCCGGCTGCCACCCTGTGCCCCTGCTCTGGGTGTCCCTGCTGGAGCAGGGGCTGGACTGGATGGTCTCCAGAGGCCCCTTCCAACCCCAGCCACTCTGTGATTCTGTGATTCTGTCACCATAAGGTGGGATTATGTGACTGTGTCCAGGGGGCTGGAGGTACTGACTTCAGTAATTCCTCCCAGGCTTAGGTTGGAACCAGCGACTCCAGGGATCCCTCCTTGGATTAGGCTTCTCTGTTCAGGGTTCAGTGATATACCTGAGACTGTGACTGTTCCTTGTATTTCCTTGTTTTTAATGATTGGGAACTTCTTTTTTCTCTCGTGCATATCCTGTAATGTTTGCAGGTGCCTCTGTTGTGAAATATAGTGAAGTCTCCAATGCAGGAGCACTCTTGTGCATGTTTGGACCTTGCTGGGAAGGTACATGGTCCCTGCACCCTGGATGTCATTTCCAGGTGAGAAATTAGGGCATTACACTGCTCTCTGCTTCCCCATATCCCAAAGTTCCAATGACACAGCAATGGGCAGAGTAGGCCAGGCTAGTCAGGGGCTTAGCCTTGCTGTGAGTGTTGATGCTTGGAGGAGCCCACCAGCCTCTGTCAGCGACGGGATGAGCACAGAGGTGGATCTCGCTGCCAGCTCTGAGCAGGCTGACAGCTGCCCTGGTGCCAGCCAAAAAGCTGAGAGTGACATTTCAGATGCAAACGTTGCTTAAGGTGCTCTGCGCGCTGAATCCACAAAAGCTTCAAGATTGAGATGCTAGAAATAAGAGCAGATGCCGCTGCCCCTTTCACTGCCAAGAAAGAATTCAACCTTGGGAGAATTGCTCCGAATTGACCCAAGTGTCTCCCTCGTGCGGGGCAGGCAGCGGAGGCGAGCGGTGGGAGCCAGCTAGCTGCTCCCCCTCGACTTCACCGAGCCCTGTGTGCACAACATCTCCCTCTCCCTGCACCGCTCAGGGAGCTTGTTACATCACTAGCCGTTACCAGGGAAACACAGAAACTGCGAGTCTTGGGTCTTGGCAGGAAGGTGTAAAAAGAAAATATCTTACTTTTAGGGGTGGCTAGAAAAGGAAAGCCAAAACAAGCTCCAAAAGGACTTTGAATTGAAACCAAGTGGGGATAGTTTAATAAACTCGCCAACCTAATCGCAATACAAGTCCCCCAGCATTAAATAACTATGATTGTTAAAATGCCTCTGGAGTACCTACCCTGAGAAACCAAAGATGGGAGAGCAAGCGCAGGACATGCATATTTAGCATATCCCTCAAACATAAAACCATTGCTTTTGACTTAAATTCACCTCTGACCAAAGTGGCTTTTAGAGAAGTGATTTCCACTGGCCACGTGTTTTTGAGAACAGGCTGATAACTGCTGCTTCTCGAGAAAGGTTTTGTTTGTGTTTCACAACAAAGAAAGTATGTAGTGTTCAGTTTTTGTAAGATTGTGTGAGAATTCCAGTACTATTGTGATATGTGCTTTTCATAGCTCGTAAGAATAATTTATTTTTGAGAGAACTGATGTTTCTAGACATGTATTTTATGGCCTTTAAGTGCTTGAGATTTTTGCCATTTAGTAACATTAGCCGGCATTGTATTTATATTGCACATTTCAAGGAAAACACTGCTTTTTAAATGAATGGCTGGACAACTTCATTATTAAATTAAAGTAGTGAGCAGCTGAGACCCAGGTAGGACATGCACAGGCCTGTTTGATTTGGCTCATACTGCGCAGGACGCACCAGTTTGGTGTGTGTTGAGCTCCCTGGGGAACCCCGCACCTCTGCACTGGAGGCAGCTTGCGGGAAGGCCCAAGCTGCACTGTCTCCTTGCATGCCTTTTGTGGGGCCGTGGGCTCTGTGCAGCTGTACCTGCATCTGGAGACCCCAAGCCAGGCAGGCAGAGGTTGCTCTGCTCACCAGATGGGGCAGATATCAGAGACACCCTGGATGGAGTGTGAAAATCCTGTGGATTTATCCTGTTTGGCGGCGTCTCTGCTGAAGAGCTCCATCACCCAGAAAAAAAACCCCATGTTGATAATCTGGTCCTCAGTGGAGGGTCTTACATGGGCACTGAGCAGCATTTCCAGCATTGCTCTGTACCAGGGACACGATCAATGACTCGCGTCCTCCACATCAGAAATACACTTGCCAACAAGCACTCCCTTCCTTTCCCACTTTGTTTGCAGCTGTGGATCCTAGGATTTCTACGCCACAAGAGCATCTTGCATAGAGGTATTTTCTTCCTGTATAGATCACAGTTCAGTATTCCTGCTTGTGCCTTGCTTCCGTGGGGTAATGACCAAGGAAAGTGCTGAGCCATGGATGGGTTGCAGGGCTATGTCATGGTAAAGCTGTTCACAGCCATCTATCCACTTGCTGTGATGTTGGCTCACATTTCCAAAGCAGAGTTGCAAACTGAAGAGATCACGAATGCTCTGAAGAATTTTGCTATCTGTGTGAGTTCCTTTTTTAATTCTTTGCAGTGAGTCACTTTGAAGGATTCCTTTCTCCATCCCCTTTCATTAGGCTGCTGGTTCTTCTGACTGCGCCCAGCTTATCCTGGAACGTGTGACTGAGACTGCAATAGCCATTTGGGCTGTTGTCATATTTTTTCTCTCTAGAATGATGGAAATGACATCCTTTTCTCTTTTTTTAAATCTTTTTTTAAGTATATGAAAGATACTTTTATAGAGGAAACAATTTCCTCCTTGGGAAAATATATGTACAGCTAGGATGGGCTCCCCAAGCCATCCTTTCAGTGGGAGGAATCCCAGTGGGGAGAACATTTCACTTGGTGGGGCAAAATCATGTCATTTGCAATGATGTAAGCCATGGTTTCAGAGCCAGGTTGCTCCTAAGGCCTGTGTGTGCACTCCAAGTATGTTCCAGAAACAGTGCTTTCCTCTGGAGCTACTCTGAATTACTCACAAAGGAGGAAGGAAGTGCAGTAGTCCTACCTGATTTTGTGCAAATTTTTAGAAAAATTAAGGAACATGATAAAGAGTCCATTAAGCATACCAATATATGGTAATTATTATTTAACATACACTGGTGCTTATAATTGTATATCATTCCAGGACACTTCCATTTATGTGTTGATGTCTTACATGCAGTAGAGTGGAACTGGGGTTTAATAGGTCGTATAGGGACAAAAAACAAGGCTCTCCTAGGTCACTCTCTCTTTAGCATTAACGTAACCGCTGCTGGGCTTGCAGAAAGGGGAGGAGGGAACACAGTAAAATTATCCTTAGCGAACGAACTAATTGTCTTTCTTATGTTTTCATTCTCCTGACTCTCAGGAAGCAAATGCAAAGCATTTTCCAAAGCCAGACCTGAGAGTGCTAAGCAACCGGGGTCATTCAAACGGCACGTTATTTCTGGAGTCCAGCTGCATGGGAACATGGTCCCCTGAAGAACAAGCTGGGAAACAGATCGTTACATCTAGTAGCTCTGTCGATATGGGCTGCAGCAGCAAGAGGCACAGTGTGACTCTCCCCATTCCTCCTCACCTGTGCTGTGGTGGGAGGGATCTACCTGATTTGGGGTATGGCAGCTGTGACTGTGATAGATGATAGTCCCTACGAAGGTGGCACTTTTTTGTTCTATTGCCATTCTGGGTCTATGTCAAATTTCTGGTTCCTGCCTGAAATGACGGCACAAATGGATATATTTTTAGAGGACCTAATTCGTAAACCTAATAGCAATGCTAAGAAAAACTGAGGTGGATTCTGGTAAACTGGCAAAATTACATTTTCCCTGGAAAATAATTAATCCTGAGTTTATCCCCAGAAAAAATATTGACTTTCAGGCTCGCAGGGGCAGATCGTTAGGAAGAAAGACTTAGCATGTTCATTAGGAAGAAAGGGGCACTGCAAGCTGCTTTTCCTCGGCCCTGTGCTGATGGGGCGGGCGGGCTGTAGGTGGGATCCGTAGGCTGGCTGTGGTGTCCCTTGCTGTGAGCAGGTCCCTTTTGAGTTGCCGTGCTCCTCAAAGGGGACTTTGCCAGGGAAAGACAAGTAGTTTACTAGTATTTTTGTCTATACTCCACAGGGACTTCAGTAGAGTGCCTGTATATGCTTGTATGCTACTGAGAGATTGAAATTAAAAGAGAAAGAAAAGGATTCCTTAAATTACTGGAGAACTTCTGCTGTTGGCTTTGCTAGGGGCACAATTCCTCCCCACATCCATGTTTTGAAGACCTATAGAGCCCATAGAGGGCCACTGTGAGCTTATAAATCATAATCATAACCACTTGTTAAGGCAATAGCACTATTTTTTTATTTCCCCCCTTGCCAGGATCTGGTCCTGCAAGCTCGTAGCTGCCTTTGCCTCTCTCAGTAGTCAGCAATGAAATTAATTCACCCCTGCTTGTTTTTCCTGGAACTTTTGTTAATAATAGAAAGCATTTTCAAAAGAGTGTTTGCAAACAGTAACACCCTGGCTACTCATGCTTCAGTGTTTGTGTTTCAAACACTCGGGGACGTGTTGATTTGTTTAAGGGCTACAGTCCTCACTGGAATTTTTTAAAAAATGTGTAAACATTCCCACTAGTTTTATGTCTTACTAAATTGTTCTTTTTTATGTGGGTACAAGTTTAAGTTGACGGTGTACTTTCCAGACTTTCAATACTTAGGCTAGCTTGCTGTTGATAGAAGAATATCTCTAAAACAGCTTTATGATAACTCGTAGTGGAAGATTTTTCATGAAAATTGACTAGGAAAAAAAAAAAAAAAACACATGTATTTGTAAGTATTTTAAGAGTTCTTACTATGCTCTAATGTTTGTAGGACTCCTAGTGGTGGAAGGGGGAAAAGAAGAGAATGAAAAAGTAGAAAATTAATCTAACTGGGAAGAAAGCAAAATATTTTCACTGAGCACCCTGCTGGTTACTCACCGACGATCTCAGTGCTTTGAAACGATTCTCAGCTACAAGTTAAAATATATTGTTGCTTTCCTTACATTTTTTCACTTTTCTTCAAGTGCTGTTTTAGAAGATAAGTACGGCAAACTTCTGCAATTGCACCATCTGGTTGCAATTTTCAAGAATTTGGTGTCAACCAAGATCCTTCAGGCCAGACAATTAAAAATGACAGAGCTAAACCTGCTGCACCTTTAAGCCTACCTCTTCCTCTCTTAAATTTTGAACTTTTCAAAATGACCTTTTTTTTTTTTCCCTAGAGAGTAGAACATAAAGCAGATGCTCACGACTTTTATTAGTGGAGCCAAAATTGCTGCATTCTGGCTGCTTTACAATGACAGAAAATTTCTTCCAAATTAATTAGAGCTTCTAAATAATATTCTATCACTGTAACATAATAGCTGATGATACATATTTTCTCATGAAAATTTGATCTAATAGGCAAAACAGCAATTAAGATGGCCTTGGAAAACCACATCTTAAATAAAGTAGTGTCTGGTTCTGAGTGTTTTAGGATCTCCCAACCGGAGCAATTGCCCTTGGTGGAAAGCGTGCGTTTGTTTTGTTCCTGTGTCCAAGGTGGGACTGTCTCACTTGTCCTGTCTTGTGCCTGCATCCTGAGTGCTCCAAGGGGAATGGGGCCTGGCTTCTGTCCCTTGGATGGGGACATGCCTGGGGATGCACATAAAAAAGATGCTGCAGTCACTGCTGGATTGTCTGCTTGATTACAGGGCGAATCAGAGTCGAGGTATTCCTGGGTACGCCTTGTGCGCTTGGATCATCAGCTCCCAGGAACCTGCGGTGGGAAAGAGGAGGGAGCCGGGTAACCTGGGCACGAAAAAGCATGGGCAAGGGGAGAGCCAACAACTTTACAAGGTCGCTGAGGGTGCAGGAGTGAGAAATTCTTTTATATGTGTTTGCAAGCACGAGGGCCACGCGGGCTGCTGCGCAGCGGCTGGGTGACCTGGTGTCCCAGGCTGCCTGCTGGACCCGCGCACCGTGCGTCTCGCTCACACGTGGGGTGCTGCGGGGCCCTTCTCAGGGCCCATACCAAAAAGAGAAACCCCCTCCAGGGGAAAAGCTCTCCGTGAGCCTGCAGGAACTGCATGGCTCAGTCTCCAGCTCACACTTCTCAGCGTCACCTTCTCCTGGTGCTCATGTTAAGGCTTTGCATTGCCGCCTGCTCCATAGTGTCACGATTCCTAGCAGTGAACTGCACTTATGGTTTCCAGCTCACTGAATTTTATTCCTGGGCTGAGTTTTAAGTGTGTGTCGGTGTGTGTTTTAAATTAATCTCACCTACTTCAAAAACTTGTGAAACACTTTTCCACCAATAAACTGTCTTTGGTTGCCATAAACAGGAGAAAAGAAAACAGCATGAATCAGGTAATCAGGCTAGGCACAAAACTAGACTGATGAGAAAATATAGCTATGGAGACAGGATTTCCCCTGGTGCAGAAGAAATTAATGTCACAACTCAATAAATCTAGACAAAGGTTCCTGGGTCATTTTTTTACCTTCTCTATATGTCTTATAAGTGGTGACCTAACATAATGGTGCAGGTGATTTTCAGCTTGAGTTCACCTCCAATCACTAGAGAAGTAGCAGAGGCAAGAGGAGCATAAGCAATGCGGACAGATTCATCCAGTGGAGCCAAGCGGATGTTGAAACAGACTTCACCCTGCTTGGAAAAAATGTCTCCTTTAGCTAAACGGAAGCCTGGCAAGGAGGAGTTTGACCCTTCACTTCTGTAATTATATGACAGACTTTCCTTGCATCGGGGAACCAGGCAACTCCATTTGGTGTCTTCCGAACTCTTAAGGAGAGGTACACGGTTCTCGCTGGATTACAGCTTCTGGGCCCTGTGGAGAGTCCCTGATTTCAGGTAGGGAATCTTGCAGGGATTATAGCTGAGGGGAGTTCCCACTGCTGTGGAAATGCTGTGGAGAAGCAGAGAGGAGGTATGCTCACCACAGGAGCATAAACCTGTGGGGGAGCAGAGACTCAGAGGAAATGGTAGCTTGAGTCAGTGTGGCTGAAAGAGAGGACTGGTGTGGGAGATGAGGATGTGAGAGTCACGTGCACTTTTGCTCTCTGGAGGTGAGTTTTTGGGAAAGATCTAACAAGGAAATTAAGGCAGGCTCAAAAAAAAAAAAAAAAAAAAGGTCAGAAACCCAGTTTTCTACCAACAATTACTCTGCAAGCTTTGTGTTGTTAAACGTCAGTGCAAGCAATGTGAGCTCAGCATCTCCTCATTCTAGATCAGCACATCAGCGCATTTGGTGGTGAAGCCTGCTCGTTCCTGTGCAGATATTATTGCTCTCCCCTGAAGCCTTGAGGAGGAGATGAGAGCACCTAGATCTTCCTGTATCCAGATCTGGACAACACTTCTGCCCCCTGACCAAGAAATCTGGGTATGTAATAGGACAGGCTGCACCCAATGTCAGGCTGGTTGTCAGGTTGCTGCTGCCCTTCTGGTAGCAGCCTGGAGCCAGGATGACTGGAAAGGCTGGTCCAGAATAACGGAGCGCAAGAGGGCCTGCCACAAAACTGCTATCAATGGTGAGACCTTGAAAGTGGGTTTCTGCCCCACTGGTTTATCCAAAGACAACTAGTAGCACAAAATGATTCTGGAGCTTTAGTTCTGACTTTTTGAGTCTGGTTCCAAAGCATTTCTGAGCTCTCTAAAATAGGAGATTTCTTTTTCTTGCAGAGACACTTTTATTATAGCCAGGCAGATCCTCCTTTTCAGCCTGTAAGCACAGGATGCAGAATTGGACCTAGCCTGTATCCTCTGCTCCCAGCTGTGTATGAACTTTGAAATTTGTACGGTCTTTATTTATTGGCACCAGCTTTGAATTCACTGCAGATTTTTAAACTGGTTAGTGGGTAGCCATGGAGCTATACCTGTTAAGGAGATGAGAGAAGCTGAGAACCTGCAGTTGTGGGCATTATTAGAGGCAGAGTCTAGGGGAACGGGTGGGGCAGGTAGAGATTGCAAGGAAAGAGTTATATTATTAATTTTTTTTCCTCACATTTAAACGTATTAAGAGATTTAAGCTCTTGTGCAGCTTTGAAGGTTACACCGCACTGATAAAGCTCTTCTGGATAGGATTTCCTGTGTGCCCAGCTCCTTGGGAACTAGCTGCATGATGAGCAGGGAAGCTCAGGTTGAACGAGGAACTGCCACTGCCGCAGGAGTGTGCAGGACGGGGAGACACTGAATCAGCAGATGACGTGAGGGCTGGTGCTGGAAAGTACATGCTCCTCCAGGGCTGCACCTCCAATGACAGGAGCTGTCTAAAGAGAACTCAGTGTCCTAAAGAGAACTCTGTGTCCTTCTGTTTTACTGTTGCTTTTTTCTTTGCTGTTCACTAAATGAGGATAGCTTTATAAAGCTATTGGCATGGGGTTTGTATTTATTTTTGCTTAATTTTGAGGTAGTGGACCCTGGTGAGTATTGAGACCGACCTTGTAGTGATGAAAAAATACATAGAATGCCCCCTAACTATAGTTTACCTGAAAAAGAGAAATACAGGAAACGAACTGTAACAAAACAGCACTGATTCTTACTGTGGAGTGGTTTTTTTCCAGCAGATCCAGTTTGAAGGCACCTCTCTTGAACTGTGAAATGGGTGAGATGTAGTTGCTAAGATCCTCCTTGGTCCTTAAGGCAATAAATTCATCCTTGGACAGCTGTGATCTGCCCCATGGAGATGAATGCTCACAGAATGAGACATGCGACTTCATAGCAGCAGTAGCAAGTTTTACCACATTCAAACAAAGCTCAGAAAGACTGATTCTTGTCTGGTGCTGGGCTGAAAACAGACATCCTCACAGGAGAAACTCCCCCAGTTTTCCTAACTGCATGTTGATTGTTTCACCCTCCTGTCTGTGCAAGCAATGCAGTCCAATCCCTCCAAGGGAAAGCTGCAATTTGCATGGCAGAGCCACCTGCTCTGCTTCTGGCAGGTTCGTGAGGAAAGCATGCATCCTGTGGCGTCAGATACTGATGATTCGGAATGATTTTTCATTCCAGATTGAAAGAAAATCATCAAAAGAGTATTCTTTATTTGGTACAGATGACACGACTTTCAAACACATTGTTCAGGTGTCTTTTACTGCTCCAAGGTGTAGTATCCTTTTTTTTTTTTTTTTTTTCATCACCTGTGAAGTGCCTGATGGCAGCAGCCACACTATCTTGTAAAAGCGTCTTGGCCAAAGTATTGGCCAGTAGCATTACAAGGACTGTGTGACCTTGACAAACTTATTTTGCTTATCTGAGCCTGAGGTAAACCTGGTGGGGAATCACACGGGGTCACAGCATGACACCGGCTCTACTGCCTCTGCCTGCCTTGTACGTTTCCCCCGCGGTTAATGGCTGCCTCGTGGACGGCGGTTAACGGCCCCGGCGTGTGGGGTAACGGCCGCCCCGGGGACGGCAGTGAACAGCAGCAGGTGCGTGGAGTAACGGCCGCCTCGTAGACGGCGGTTAACGGCCCCCGTTTACGCGAGGTAACGGCCGCCTGACGGGCCGTTAACGGTCGGCAGGGGGCACCAAAGGCCCACGCGAGCGCGCGCGGGGCTGCGGCTCCTCCGCCTGCTCTTGGGCTCGCGGCTGCCCCGCGGCCCTCGCGTGTCCCCGCCGGCCCTGCGGCCTCGGCCGCTTCCCCCGCGCGGGAGGGACCCTCTGCCAGGGTGGGCTCCCCGTCCGGGACCCCTCTGCCAGGGTGGGCTCCTCGGCGCCTCGCGTGCAGGGCACAGCGTCTTCCCTGCCACCCGCCTCCGACAGGAGAGTTGCCTGTTCAGTGAGCTACTTGCCCTGGAGAGAGCGTTTGGGCAGCGCGGGTTTTACCCGTGCTTTGCACCTGCGTTTTCTGTGGCCACGAAGGGCATCCCCTTGGGAGGTGTTGCTGCTTGCAGGATCCTCTGATTTCGGGGGAAAAAGAGGCCGCCGGGAGGAGGAGAGCCAGGAGGTGGCAGTGTTGGCAGGCGGCGGAGCGCGGCTCCGAGCCCCGGCGGCGGGCGGACAGGCCGAGCGGCGGCGGCTCCGAGTGGCAGCAGCGGCCCCGGCACCTCTGCGAGCGGCCTGGTCTGTATCCAACCGCATTGCATTGCGATTGGAAGGGACTGGGAGGGATACGATCTGAGAGGAAGAAAATCGTTCTTACTGCATGGCAGTTTTGCACTCATGGCCCCACTTCATTAGCTGCGTAGCCGTTAGCTAATACAGAGCCCTAAAAATTGACACATTTTTTTCTTGTCAACTTCCTATGTTTTGGTTTTGACAGAGGCGTTCCGTGTATTCTCCGTCTCTTCTAAACTGAGCGTTACGCAAAATACTCAGACACGTTGTGAATGAGCAGATTTTGTTGGTGTGTTAAAGTGAAGCGATTCCTCCGCAGCGCTGGGTATAACCCTCTGCTTAGGCTTTTGGCTCCTATTTGGCAGTAGGACTTTTTGTTTCGGCCACACACTTTCAGCGCTGCAAATCTTGGAGGTGAGAGGCAGTGTTGCTGCAGGCAAAGAAACCTGCTTTTGTAGTAGTAGTGACTAATTGACACACATGCCTCCCTACATTTTCTGGCCTCCTATTCATAAGCAACATATCAAGGGTGGACAAATGCCAGCAGAACAGCCTGTCTTCAGGAAAGATACTCGTTTTATTGTCACCCTTGCTTGACTCTCTGCTTGTGTTGGCACAGAAAGCCTGTAGAGGTTAGTACGACCTCTGTCACTACCTTATTTTTCCTTATTTCCTTTCATAGAATCATAGAATCATAGAATGCTTAGGGTTGGAAGGGACCTCTAGAGATCATCTAGTCCAACCCCCCTGCATACGCAGGGACACCTAAAGCACGTGGCACAGGACTGCATCCAAGCGGGTTTTGAAGATCTCCAGAGAAGGAGACTCCACAACCTCTCTGGGCAGCCTGTTCCAGTGCTCTGGCACCCTCACTGTTAAGAAATTTTTCCTTAAGTTCCTATGGAATTTTTGATGTTTCAGTTTCCGGCCATTTCCTCTAGTCCTATCAGTGGCCAGGCCCCCTACAACCCTTCAGTTTCTTCGTGACAAACATTCCAACTCTAAGGAAGCTACTAACGTGTGTGTGTTTTAATGCAGAAGTCATTCTTCCTGAGTGTCGTTTCAAAGAGGCAGAAGCCTGTAACCGCCACTGGAATATTGCACATTGGGTACAGCCGCCTGGTCTTTTTTGCTCAGGTTAAATCCGAGCCACCCCGTGGCTGCTGTGGCGCTGGAAATCGCACGCAGCCGTCCCGGGCTGCGAGGCAATGCAGAAGGGAGGTCCGCGAGAGTTCACGCTAATAATGATTTAAATGCCCATTTCCCACGCATCTTTGCTAGCACAAACAACAAAAATAGTCCACTTGCAAAGAACCTGATTCAGCTTTCCTGCCTTCCACAATAACAGATGGATTGCTAGACTGTTTACTGTTGCTTCCCACAAACTTCCTGTTAGTAAACTTCTGTATTATTTATGAAACAGAAAAATTACAAAGAAGTATCTTTGCTGATTATTGCCGGCTGGTGAACCGCTGCCAGGGAAACTTTCTATACCAATATCCATATGTGAACAAAGATTGCTTGTGCTGCTGTTCTTTTATATTATTACTTTAATTGTTTGATTCGCAGTATGCTGCTGTCCTGGCTGGACTTGTGGCCCGCACCCGGGCATTTACAGTGCAGTTGAGGTATCTGGGACTGTGTGAAGGAGCAACAAAAGGAAAAAAAAATAGCAGCAATGTATTGTTCCAGAAATCAGATCGGAATAGGAAATGTCTAAAGCTTTCTTGTTTTACAACAGCAGGGATGAAAATGAGATGTTACTAATATGATATTAATCGTTAATGCCCTGTTTTATGAAGTCTGTGAGCAGAAAACAGAGGTGATGAAGGGCTGTACTGATCAACTGCTACTTCTGACCACATAGGTAACAAAGATAGAGAAACTTTATTCTCCTCTCAGCTTGGCTGTTGAACTCCACAAAACACATGAGCTGGGAAGAGTGCTTTTTTGCACAGAATATTCTACCCCCATAGGTTAGACTAATTTTTTGGCTTTTGGTGGTGTGAGAGAAGAGGCCAGGCTCATTCTGTGTTTGCACAAATATATCAACCCACTTAGCTAATTTAAAAATAATTGAATAAAAGGAGCAAAATATAACGCAGAAATATGAATCACGCATATATACAAAGTGCTTATAGCAATTTTGGACATAGCAGTTGACCTAACATAGTCATTCTCTTTTTTAAAGTAGTTGTTATTATGTTTTACTGTGCTTCTATTTATATACTCTGTATAAACGAATTGGTTGCTCCACCTGATATTTGTGACTGTAGACGTGCATTACATATACATACAGAAACAGAATGAAAATTTTCCTGATTCGAGGTGCAGACAAGCCTTAAGATTTTTATTTGATCGCTTAAGCTAAAATCAAAACTCAAAGCAAAACTGCGGATTGAGAGCTTTCTGATGTTAGCCTTGCTATCACAGATCGTTCATTGTGTGAAGTTTAACAAAAAAAACTGCTGTGCATTGTAGGCAACTGCAGGATGCTGATTAAATCATCATATACCTTTATAAGAACTGTGTTTGTGAAGAACTGATATCAAATGGAATAGAGCATTTACTGATCCCAGGGCAGAGCTCGTTTGTCTGCTTTTATGTGTGAGAAAGCATCACATAACCGATTACTCCCTTCAAATAATAGCAGGAAATACATCTCTGATCAAATACCCCTCTGCTGCTTTAAACACTCTCACTCCGAGCTCCTATTGACAGAAAAAGAATTCAATATTGTTAAGGGCGGATGATCAACTGCAGTGTCTCCTGATGCTGCACTCCACCAGCAAGAAGCTCTCGACAGATGTTTCTGTGCTTTATGCAAATAGGAGCTTCATGGATCAGTTTTCTTTCCCTCCGTGGAATATATGCAGCTGGAAAAGAAGAAATCCAGCCCCACAGCATGAAGTCAAAAAAAAAAAAAAAAAAAAAAGGCAAAGAAAGACAGAAAAGCCACTGACCAAACAGGCAGCAAGCTGTACGTATGAAATCAAAATAATTTTGCTGCTGGTTCTTAGGAACATTTCTGGGAGTTTTAGGCAAGCAGCGTGTGCGAAGATGCCGTTCTTGTGGGCTTTCTGTGCGCCTGCAGCGTCGCTCACTCGTCGTTTCCGACGGGGTGAAAAACCTTAAAACCTTGCCCAGGTGCTGCGTGATGTTTCCTCCTGACCCCTCTCTGTACCTGCTCTGCTCTATGTTTGCATTCTCACCGTAGCTGTGTCTCTCTCAATTAAATACGTAACTGTGTTAAAAACAGTGAAGGTGAGTCTGCAAGTATAGAAAGGATTTCAGTTTCTTATGTGTTATAGCATGTGGACATTGTATAAAATCTGTGTGTTTAGTTATGTTCCTTATAATAAAATGTCTATATAAAAATGCTGAATTGGAAATGGAAAAAAATCATTCTATTTTTTTTTTAAAACAACAAAATTTAGTGAAATGGTGTATAGTTTTACAAATTATTGTATAGTATATAAAAATATTTGAATTTAATAATTTCTGTCATGTCATGTGATAAGCGCAGTTTGTAGAATCTTGCCTATTACCGCCCTAGAAAATTATGAGGTGATTATCCTGAATGCCAGTGATCCAGCTGCAAAGTAAAACAATGGAATTTTATTATTAATAAATAAAAATAATATTGTGATTTAAACCGATTTTCCCTTCTTAAATTATTCCTGATTTTATATACCTTTATTGAAGATTTCTGTGCAAGGATTTTCTAAAATCAACCATCAGAATAAGTTTAATTATTAGTCAGTAGGTCTCTATCTTATTTTCTCCATGAAGCTTTTACTATAGGTGTTTTCAATTTGATCATGGGACATGCACGAGTATTTTCATTCAAGATTTGATTCAAAATCTGTATCAGGTACTTTGTAATCATTCAATTGGGAATGATTATTTATATATATATATATATAAAAACTAAGCCTAGTTTTATGCTATAATATGGTATAGAATCGTGTCTCCCTTTCATGATTAGTCAAATGCTGGGAAGACTGAGTGCCAATATTAGGAAAAGGAAAAAAGCAAAAGGCTGTATGTGTGAATGACTGCCCTGCTGTACCGAATGTAACTTAGCTGGACGGCAAATAGCTACCAAGGTAGTTGTGCATATTATAAACACACACACACACACACATATATATATATATATATACATGTCACACACACGTCTGCTCACCACTGCTTTTGCAAGGGGCCGTGCAGCTAGGGGCAATCTGCAGGTAAGGTGTGATTTCAGCTCCGACTAGTGTCTGAAGAGTCAAATACTGTTCCAGAATCAAGTATTAATAGAATAAACTTAATTTTAGTTTTACATAAGTGCAGCTGCATTTTCTATTTAATTATAGGCTCCCACAGTAGTAATTTTTTCCATGACCTGCTCAATCTCCAAAGTCAGAAAATTGCTTCTTTTTTAAAGCTGACAATAGCACGGTATGTTTCCAAAGGAAAAAGACAAATTACAGAAAATCATTACTTTAAGTATATTTAAATAGCCAGGAAGAAATCCTAATTGAAAAGTTTGCTAAAATGTAAAAAAGTTAGCGGTGCTTTTCTTTTTTTCTTTTAAAAAATAGATTTTTGTTGTGTTGTTGGTGATGTTACCAGCTGCTTGTGATCTGATGGCTTTTATTTTTCCCACTTGTCCTGCACTCCCTTCTTTTCTCTCTGATAAAGTTAGATGAACCCTTTTTCAGGGAAACAAGGCTTTTTAATGAGAGAGCACTTTGTTTATAGTGCTGTTTAATAATCCATATTAATTGTTCCTTGGGAAGCTGCCCAAAGGTGACGAGAATCTTGGTTCCCTAGCAGGAGAATGTCGGGCGTAGGGAAAAACTGGTGTGTTAAAAGAATTTTGTAACCGTATATTTATCGTGATACACGTACGGGTGACACCATGGCATGTTTTTTGTTGAAGTTTAACACCACGGCGGTTAATAATTGCTGCTGAGGTGAGCAGCGTGGGGCTGCCCCGTGGCGGGGCGCGCGCCGCAGCCACGCTCGCGGCAGGGCGCGGGGGCCATCCTGCGCGGCCGGGGCTCCATCCGGCCGGGCTTGCGTTTTCCTGCGCCCTTCCCGCTGCCGCGAATATCCCGCAGCGTCGCCGGCCTGCGGAGGTAGCCATGGCAATGCACCTTCTCCAGCCGCTCCAGCAAGAGAGCCCAGGGGGAGGCGGCTGCCGGGAGGAAGGGGTTGCCCTCCTCTGTGTGCGGAAGCGCTCGCGCTTTCCCTGCGGCTGCCTCCGCCGCCTCCCGTCCTTACGCGGCTGTAGCGCTCACGCTCAGGCCCAGACCATGGTCCTGGGAGAGAAAGCGGCATTTAGCACGCTCCTCGGTACAAAGGCGGCAGTCATTAGAGGAGGGATCTATTGTATTTTGTCTTATTTTTTCCCATGAACCAGCAGGTCAGGTTTACCCAGGTGGCTTTCGCTATAAAATCCACAGAGTGAGGAGTATTGTTATCTCTGCACGAACGCTGGGGCAGCTCCATGGTGATAAACACAGTCGTAACTCTGCCAAAGCCAAGCTTCTGCTCACTAATGTACCCATCCAACCCAAGCCATCTCCACACAAGAAACTCCAGACACTCTTGTTAGCTACTATAATTATTATTTATTTTTAATGCAGCTCTTGGCACTTTTTGGAAGACTTTTTCAGCTTTTGCCCCTGCTTAATCACCCAGGAACTAGAGACTGCTTTCACTCCTTGGGGTGAGCTGCCCCTCATGTCGCAAGTGTAACGAAGGGTCTGTGGTGCAGGGGGCAGCTCATAGCAAGGGAGGGGCTGAGCTGCATCCTCTGCCTGCTGTGACAGTGACAGTGACAGTGACAGTGACAGTGACAGAGACCGGCCGTCATGCAGCAGCTGGTGAGAGCAGGGATGCCCTGGGCTGCCTGTCCCACGTTCTCATCTTCTGGCTGGTACGTCAAGGGAACAGGGCTTCGAAATGTAAAAACAGCAGCTAGCAGCTGTCCTGGCATGGGGTATTTTATATGTAAAGAGAAGCGAAGTTTAGGCTAAGTTTGCCATGTTTGCCTGGTACTTCTTCTTTCAAGCAGTTTCTTTCTTTCCCCAGTGGTGTGAAAAAGTGGGAGGTTGTGTTTAAGGGAGAGAGGTGGGATTTATTTTTTTCTCTCTCTCATTTTCCAGTCGCATTAAGCAACAGCGGTGTCTTCTTCTCCAGTCCCACGTCCCGGGCCACGCTGGGCTGCGGAGTCCGGCGCTCGCAGCAGCCGGTGACGGTGCTGGTCCCCCGCGAGGTCCCGAAGTGGCGACCCCGGGGGGCGGCACCGCACGGCCTTGAACCCAGCGCGGGCGCTCATGGGGAAGCGGCTTTGTTGGGCGCTGAGCCCCTGCCCGAGACCAAGGTGCTTTCTGCTTCTCAAAGCAGGGAGACAACAGGAGGGGGGATGAAAAACGGGAGAAATCTTGTAAGCAGCCAGCTGAACTTGTTCAGGCTGATACCAGCCCGCAGCATTCAGCCAAGGTTTCCCTAACCTTGGCACAAGTGCAGCAAATAGTTGCAGGGGGATGAAGTGTTCTTGAACCGTTTCTCCAGTGTATCAAGCACAAGCAGGCTTTTCTTCGGCATTAAGCATGTGCCTCCCTTTTCTTCCCCTTCAAAGAAACTTTTTATTGTAGGCTATAAAAGGGAAGAAAAGAAAAAGAAAAATTCAATCTCTCTGTGGACCCCTGTGCTGCTTCTACGCTATCCAAGGACAAGGATGCAAATCAGGACCTCTCTGTTATAATAGCATTTATGAGGCCAATTTCTTCCTAAAGTCTTATGGTAAAAGCAAAAGGTTAAAAGAAATCACAGTGCTCAAGTGTGATTTTAAACAAAAGAGGAAAGAAATATTAACTGCATCCTTAAAAACATCAGCCAGAGCTTCCCTGGAAGCCTCAAAACCAGCATTCCAGATAAAAGCAGCATGATGTGAAAAGACCTGATCAGCAACAGATTGATGTCTGTGCTCGGGGACTAATGTAAGAACTTGGCTAGAAAATATATCTTGAGAAGCATAAACATATAAGGGGATGCCAAACCATGAAAGGCTTCCTCTGCATGGAGAACTCCGACATCGTCGTGTTGACAAGCAGGGAGCCAAGGCTGCAATCAAAGCGCGCGGGGTGATGGATAAATGCAGCCTCTGGGAGCTGAGCACCAACTCCAGGAAGGGTCCAAGCCAGTATATATGTATATAGTGTGTTTTATTTTTCACTTTCTCATGTTGCAGGTGCTCACACAGATAGGCCTCCGAAGTCCCGAGTGCCCCGCGGCACGAGAGGCACCTTTGCCATCAGTTCCAGCAGGCACTTGGCCACGTGAGGACCCTCTCTGTGGGGAAGACGCTGCAGTGCCAGGCGTTTCGCTCCCCTCTGTCAGCGCAAGGAACTCAGGGCGGCCTGGCCCGAGCCCATCCGCGCTCTTTGCTAGTGGAGCCGGGGACGTGGCTTCTCCTGGTGCATTTTGCTGTGGTCCTTTCCCTCCCTTGCCGGCACCGAGCAGGCAGGAGCAGCGACAGCGAGAGCGCACCACCACCTCCATGCTAAGCGCCGCTGGCTTCCAGGGGTTTTCCTGCCTTCTTCTGACTCTTCCTTTCCGAGGCGGCCCACGGGGCTGAGAAGATGAGGATGCGGTGCCAGGCATTGCTCTCTCCCTGCTTCTCCTACCACTCTTGCTCCTGATCGCTGCAGTCAGGCTGAGAAGAAAACACTGGAATTGCTGGAGTTAAAACTCTGTAATTGCACAAATATAATAGTTAATAAACATGAATACATGGTAGGGCTTTTTTTTTTTTCCTACACTCTTTATGTGACTTTTAGACTTACAGGCTTTTATCTTATTTTATGAGGCCATGTGAAATAAATTAAATGTAACACAAGATGCCGTTAAAAAAGATTTTATGACATCAAGAACCGGGTCTCTATTAGGACCAGATCCGACGGGGCCTTGTGCATGTGAGCAGCTCCGCTCCCATAGAGGAGCTCCAGCCCCCGGCCGCTCCTCGGGGCTCTGCGGACCCGGGCCCTGCGCTTGGATGAGCCGATCATCCCTAAACCACTGTGGAAGTGAAATCTGCCACCTCTCAGAAGGGCATTGCCAAGACTTGCTACGCTGAGTTTTGGGCTCTGTGGAAAATGAGGCCTTTTTATTTTTTTCTTGCCTCCAATAATCTGTTCAGTGAACAAGCTGTGAAAAATAGTTCTATATTTTTTTCCATGTGATGCAGCAGACGGTGAATTTCCATTTAAAAGAATGATCAGAGTAGCTGCTGGCACTGAACTCTGTTGTCTTAGTCAAATCGACTTACAAAGAGTTTACAGCAATACAATAGTTTATTATTTCACTCAACCAGGAATCAGATGAAAAAGGCAAAGTGGAAGCCTGAAGTAGGTTCATGGTCAGAATCCTTTTCTTCCTTAACATCTTGTTTTTTTTAATGCGGGAGTTGAGATCAGTAGTTTTACGTGTAAGGAGGAGAATATTTCTTTTCACCTCTACTTTTGTGCACTGCGAAATAATCAGGCTTCACACTTCTATAGCGCCTTTCTTCTGGGGATCTGAAAGCACTTTACAAACATTAATTAAAGTCTCCCGATGCCCGTGCGGAGGTGAAGGCGCTTTGTTGGGGCGCCTAATGCAGGAGGCTTAACCTGCTTCCTTAAGCACTACACAAGGACTGCAGTAAAATAATGGAATAGCCAAAGCAGATTAATCCCACTGAAATGCCAATGGTCTGTAGGTGTGCGTATATAGAGGGATATGTGCATGTGCATATATACACACACATATATATATGCTCTATGGCAGCTGCTGGGTGGCCTTCCTCATACCTTGCTCCCGCTGCCTCTGAGATCTTCAGTGCCTTGATGGCATCTTTCAGCTCTGCGCAGCATCATGCAAATCTGTGCTACTGCTACGTAAATATTTACCGATAATATAAGTGACAGAGCGGCGCAGAGGACGGAACGCGTAAGGGGGACCGCTCCAGGGCTGCCCTGTCCTGCCCGCCATGGCCGCATACCTGGGGCCCTCTTACAGGAGCAGGCTTATCGCCTTGTCTGTCTTAAATCTTAAATTTCCCAACTTTTGCCACCAATAGCAATTAATCTGAAATAACAGAGACAAATGCCCACACCGAATTGCCAAGTACAACCTTTTCCTCTGTCGCTTGCAACTTGCGCTCGATGCTCGCGCTTCTCCCTCCCTCTCCCTGCCCTTCCTCTCGTCATTCCTCTTCTTTCTTTTTTTTTCTTTTTTCTTTTTTTTTTTTTAGGAAAAGCGTGTTTAACACTTGCACAATTTGGTGAAATTACAAGCCCCCGGAGGACGGAGGGAGAAGCCAGTCTGTTTAAAAAATAAAAAGAGGACATGATTACTTTGCCAAAGCCGTTACTTCCTATTTTCTCTCCCAAAAGAGACAAAGGGAATAAATACTCGCAGCGCGGCGGTGCCGGCAGCGAAGCAATCATGCAGGCGCTGGGTACCTTTGTCTGCGCGAGGCGCGTAGTCACTGCTACGTGGCGGCCACTGGGTGTCAAACCTTTCTTTTCTTCCCCGTTCCATTTGGGATGGCCAAACTGATTATCTAAAATAGAAAATTAGCACACAATGGGTTTACTCCGTGATACCCCTTATGCAACTAATGGGCAAAGCTTGTTAATTGGTTGTAAATGCCAGCAGGTTGCCAAGATAATACTTCAGAAATAAGCGGGTATTCTGATAATTACAGCAATCTTCATCTATAAAAGCTTAAGTAGATGAAGTACTGGCTGGCTTAAAACCAAGATTTATCCCGCTGCACTCGCATTAAAAGAAAAAATAAGATGAAAACAATAATGTAGCAAAACAATTATATAGCAGGAAGCGTTGTAGGTTTTAGAGATTGTGAAAACTCGGAAAGTAAAACAGTGCTGTAATAACCAGTTATGGAAAAATAGGCCATTTACATTTGTGTATAATTAAATAGTAGGCTATGCAATTTCACTTTTTAAAGTAAACTGCCTTTTCCTTTTTTTATAGGGCAACGTAGCCATAATTGCTGCATTAAAGCTTTAATGAAAGAAAAAAGCAGCAGATCAAGATGACATGTAACATCCACATTTGTACTGTGGCGTTCTGCTTGTTTAGTAATGGGAAGCTACTGAGGAGATTAAAATTGTAGAATTCTTCATGGGGTTTTTTCCCCCCTAAAATTGCTATAGGAAGATCATTCAAAGTCTAAAATACGTACAATTTATTTTTCTACCTTCAATCTGCAAGGACTTAATGACTTGCCTAACTCTGTGAGTGTTTCCAGAAATGCTTCCTTGCAGACAGGGATTTTATCTCAGAGCATCAAAATTATCAAAAGTGAGTGCCCAAACTCGAAGCACGGAGGTCTCACCTCACGCTTCCAAGCCTTACTGCCAATGCCGTGTGCTATTTTTTAGCTTAGTGATGCTCTCCAGTTCTCCTGTCCAAATTATCAACAGGTTGATGCATATAATGCTGGTATTTGAAAATTTTGCTATACTTCTTTGTATGTGCTACAACTACAAACTGCAGTAAAGCAGCGCTCAGCTAGATTAAAGCTTTGAGAGAAGGGCGCAGCTTGCAAATGACGTTTTTGCCTATCACAGTAAAATATGTGAGCTACTACGGCTGAAAGAGAAAGATGCCTGTTTGTTGTTTGGGGATTTTTTTCTTTTTAATAAGCTTGGGCCTGGCTTCCTAAACTGCTTTCCAGCCACAGGCACATGCTGCAGGGCAAAGGGGACAGCTCGCCCTTGGGCCAAGGGCTGCGTAATGTCGCTGCGCATCTTGAAGTCCGGCTCTTTATGAAAACGAAGCGCTCAGGGAGCGCGGCGGCGCGCCCTCCCCGTAATGCACTTTCCTCCTCAGTACATAATACATGGGACGTGTCCGGCGGCAGCGAAAATAACTCCGCAGGATTCTTTAATGCATCTGTCTCTCTCGTCTTCTAGGAACAAAATAAAGAGGAGACTTTTCCAACCGGCGTGTATTTCCATTTATGCTTTAAAAATTCATGAGCGTAGGTTCCGTCAGATCGTGCAGTTACTATGGTAATTGTTTATTAATCTTGCGGCGCCTGGTAATTGCCACGGTTCAGTTTATATCACTCAAACCTGGAGTCAAAGTACGGCTACGATTTCTTTACGCACCCATCTTTTAGACACTTTTTTCAACTTTTTTTTTTTTTAACAGAATATGCGCTTTTCCCTCTCAGTTCTACTTTTATCCAAGTGCCTACATTTCTGGAAGCGCAGAGAGAGTGTAAAAACGCGCGAGAAAAGCTTGCTCAGAGTTGGCAGGCTAGGACAGCCAGGAAAAAAATGTGCAGAGTTAAGTAGCAGGTGCATTTAGGGGCTCTTCAGGCTTTTTTATTTTTATTTATTTTTTTCTGGCTGGTTTTGCTTTTATTCTCTTCCATGCCTTAGTCGTGGCAGGGCAGCAAGTGCCAGAGGGATGCTGCAGCCGTGCAACACCTGAGGCCACAGGCTCCTGCTAATGCACCATGCATGGTTTTTTTTTCAATTTGTCAAAGAGACCATTTGTTTCAGGCGGAAAAAAAGCAAATAAAAAAAATAATCAATTGAAATGTTTTCTGGGTTTATTCTAACTTAGGGACAACTAACTGCCATTAGTTGTAATAAAGCCGTGGAAGGCAACAGTCTCAGTCCCACAGCCCTGGTCCAGCCTCTGACAACCTGCAAGGTTTGCGGGCTGCAGAAACTCCCCTCTTAACTTGGACCCATTTCTCAGAGATTCACATTATTTATATGGAAAAAGTGCCTGATGCCATCTCCCTGCTCTGCCTGCATAAATTGCATGTGTTTATTATTCATTGTAACATAGAACATTCGCTGTTTCTGTGTCACTTGTCACTAATCACTTATGCATCTGATGTGCGGATCCAGAGCCGGTCCTTGCCTTTAAAACATAAGATATGCATGGATAAGAGTTTATCCCACCCCCAAAATAACAACTTGGATACATTTTCAAAAGGGAAAGTGCATATGTTACAGTACTCAGGAGCAGCAATAACCAAACTAGCTGAGAAGTGACATGGACTTGGGTTATTTTCTTTTTTTTTTTCTTTTTTTTTTTCGTTTTCAGTTTCTCTTTAGTATTTCATGAAAGTGTGTAAAAAAATCTTCGTATTTGAATGCCACACGCTTCACTCTGCCTGCGAGATAAAGGACATTTCTCTGGGAGAAACATACGCTCCTTGTTCCTTGTTTTGATTCCTCGTACAGCTTGTCACAATGCATTTACATTTTGTCCATACATTTGGATGTGTGGCTAGAGCTGTGCTTTTGGGGGAAGAAGACAAACTCTTCTCTCCAACTTTTTTCGGGCCTTTGGGAGGCAGCATTGCTGGCGGCACGTGGAGGATGCAGCTTGCAGGGATGTGACTTTGTCTGCCCTGCGTTTCCTGTTCCCTGGTGGGACATGGCTGGGCCCATGTGCCCCAGGAGATACCCCATGTAGACACCGTTGGACTGCCTCCTTCATGGATATAGAGCACTATGTGGACTTTATTTTGAGTTATGGTCATTCAGTCCCATACACCTTCACTGGCAAATGGCAATAAAATTGCTACATTTCCTGGTGGTTGACCTGGTCTTACTGTAATGCTCCAGACCTGGCAACCTGGCATCCATGGCCAGCGATGGCTCCATCCACAGAGTCAGAGCAGTTGAGCTCCTCTGTGCGTTCATCTGCAGCAGGCAGGTTTTCATGGATATTTTTTTCATGGGCATTTTCTCTTGTGCACAAAGCAGTTGAGGTAGTTGACTGTTTGCTCTTCTCCCCAGCCCGAAATGCCAGAGCTTTGTCCAAAGGGATCATTTTAACTGTTCCTTGTTGCTTCGCTCTGTGATGAAAAGGATTTTTGTGGTGACCTCCAAATGCAAGTTCTCCTTTCCAAGTAAAGTAAAGACTACAACAGCACCAGAGAGGCAGCTTGAAATTAGGATACGGAAAACCGATGCCAAAAATATGTCAGCTTGGAAGGTCATTAAGAATTACCCATTTGTGCATGTTCACATGCCAGTGGTACCTTACGTGATTACCTTGGAGGGACAGATTTGTCTAATGAACATACAAATTAACAATACAAAATTGTGATTGATAAATCAAATAAGAATTTATAATTTGGCAATAAATCTAACTGGACTGGAGTTTCACGGGATGCAAATGGGAAAGGAGCTGTTAGTGCTCTTTGCTAAATAGGACTCTTGGTGGTGGTTTGCCTCTTTACGGCACCACGGTTTTAGGTGACTGATCTAAAAACAAGCCTGCTGGTACTCTGGGCAGATACAATTTGTTCTAAAGATCTGGGTTTGCAGTTTGCAGTACTTATTTAGACCTCTCCACTCACACCTTTATTGATTTATTTTTTTAAACTCATCTTAGAAACTAACCCGGACTGACCCTAGCATATGAATGTCTTAAAAAAAAATAGTAGTAATAGTTGGTTTAATTCCAGTTAAATGATTTTAAATTTAGGGGCGAAGCAGATGAGTTTTGATGTTTAACTGTGCTTTTCTGAAGAGTTTTTCTCATCTCTCAGGGCAGTTCTGACCTTTTTTTCTCACTTCGGGTTGGTTCAGTCCTGGTTCATGGATGAGGACAGACGCAATGCGGGGAGGGGGCTGCTTCTTTTAATATCCCTTTTTTGTGCTTAATAGAAAAGGGGTTTGTGGTTAATTCTTTATTATCTCCGAGAGCAGTTCTCACTTCGACTCCTCTTTCTTTAACTGCCAAGCTAGCATTTTCCTTTTTTATGGCTCCTTTCTGCGAGGTTTGCTTTGGAATGGCGCCAGTTATCATTTCCCATTAGGGCAAATATTGCATCAAACTCATGATTAGGGATTTGAGGGCTTGGGAATATTATTTTCTGACATTTGTCTTTCATTTACAAAGGCTTTTTTTTTTTCTCTCGCTCTGTACACACATATACACACCCACATATGCCTTCATGTATGAATGCATGTGTATTTTACGTATATTTATATATGGGGAGAGAAAGAAGAAGAGAAATCCGTACGTGTGATGACATGTAGGCACTTATATGTATGCACATGTTTACATGTGAAATTTTAAATTTTTCCTTTAGACAAAGCCAATGGGGGGTGATGCCTCCCTGCTTGAGATTTCGGAGGATTCTGAAGGTTAAAAAAAAGGCAGGGACTAACAGATTTGTTTGTGTGTTTTGGGTTAAATCCTACAGTTCTGCAGGGAGGGAAGGTGTTAAGAACACTGTGTAAGTGTGGAGCTGCAGGCACTGCTCGGGAGCTGCTACCAGTTTCCCTGACCCTATGAAACCCGGAGCAGATCCACGCAGCTTTGAGCAGGGCTTCATTCCTCAACTATCCACATCGGCACCAGTGTTTCATTTAGAATCGTCTAATTCTTAGTCACCGGCTAATTAAAACAGTCTTAAAAATGCAGCTGTTTGTTTGTTAAAAAAAAGTTTCGAACAGTCATTAACTTGTTCTTTTGTCATCTGTCTATGATATGCATAGGATGTATGGGAAAAATACGTCCTCATGTCCAGATCGTTGTGAGAGTCCTGGGTCTGGCAATATCTCCCTGAGGGAATTTCTCAGGCGTGTCCTTACCACATCCCTTCTCCAGACACTTGCAGATCTTTAGGCTGGAAAATCTGTGATGAAAAATTTGTGAAGAAGCCAAGAGCAAAGCGGTTTGCTGGTGAGCAAGTGCATTATTCAGCACTATTCACGCTGATTAAAAAAAAAAAAAAGTTTTATTTTCAAGCAATAGATTGGACAAGATGACCTCTAAATAAACAACAAGGTGGATATGGCAGAGGGAAGTGAAGGAGCTTTGAGCTTCCAGACTTGAAGTGGATGGATACTGCAAAGCCTGTTTAGATGTTGTCTTTACATTGGGGGAGCAACTTGGTGAGTGGAACAGACTTTTTAGTACTAATGTCTGATCACCCCTTTCTTACAGTCAACACAGAAGAGGTAAATAAACTCAAGCCTGAAACTTCCCCCCCACTTCCTGCAAAAGAAAAATCCAAATATCTTTATTATGACAAAGCTTATCTTAACTCTGTGCAACAGAGACCAGCGCAACTTTATAGAGTAGCATTTATTTCTTGTACCAACTCTCAAAGATGTTTTATCTTTTTTATATCCCATTGAATCCTCTGTGAAACTGCACCAGTTTACAATAATTTTATTACTTTATTAATTAAACGTTTTCCAACAAGCTAGCTACGGCATTTCTTATCATCAAGGGTTCCATTAGTTTTTAATGGCGTGAGACAAAATTACCATTTACCCACACGCAATTTAAGAAGCATCATTAACACAGGGAAAGCACCAGGTGGGATTTCTAATAGTTACTGTTTCTCATTTTTGTTTTTATTTAAAAAGAATAGCTGGTTTGGGGGGTTTTTCCTTGCTGCAAGGTTGCCAGCGGTGCGTGCGGGTACGTGTGTGGGTGTGCGCGCGCGAGGCCCAGGAAACTTGGTAGTGGCAGTCCCGCCATGATGATCCCAGTTTTCCACCTGGGAGACAATGGGAAAACAGTGCTTGTAGTAAATATTTACCTTAAACTAAATGGGCATAATTAAACGGCAAACTAATTGCCATATTCTATTCAATTATGCTGAGTCTGGACTAATTGCTGACTCAGTCCATTTGCATGTTAATAAATGCCTGTGTCTAAGGTCCTCTTGGGTTAATTTTCTAGGTTTAATAATACGCAGCGGAATCGCGGGGCTGTTTTTTTTCTTTTTCCCTGTTTTCTCTGAGCTCGGGGTTTCGGTTAACCCCGCGCTTTCCGCGGGCAGGGCTCCCCCCAGGCCGCGGTGGAGGCCTGTGCGTGTGGTGGCGGTGGCGAGCGGCGCCAGGCCCAGATGGCGCACGGGGCGGGCGGAGGGGGCCGGGGATGTTTAGTGGGATGTGTTTGACAAGGTGTCTCCTTACTCAAGGAGGAGGCAGATGGCAGGGCCGCTTTCTAGCGACGGTCGCCGGCTGCCTTCCGCGGCAGCAGGCGCGCCAGGGCCATGGGCACCTGATGCTGGTGCTTTGTGGGTGCCGCTATGCCCGCGTCGGCCTGCGCTCACCCCAGCACACCAACAAAAAGGCACGTTTTGCTTCCAGTGACTCCGTCCCGCTACCCTGCCTCCCTGGTGGACCCTTTCCCAGGCAGTTATGTCCTCCTTGCTCTGCCCCAGCCCCTCCTGGGAGTCCCTGGGGGTGCACAAGGGAAGCCACACACTGTGTTTTTAAGCATGCCACAATCTGATATTTTTATGGTTAGCAGCATCTATTAAAGTCAGGAACAAATTCTGCATTTTCTAAATGGGCAGATAATTGTTCCATGACGAAGAGAGCAAACGCGTGTGCAGTAACGGCCTCTGCCTCCAGCACAAGCTGGACCAAACTTCTGGTCATATCCATTTCTAATTAATTTGGTTGTGCAAGCCACGGAAGAAAAACTCTGATTATGTATTAGAGCAAGAAGTGCAGAAATCTCTCCCTGTGCCATAACCTCCTCCCCTGTCTCTTGCTTGCAAAGAGAGTCTGAACTGCAGCATAGAGCTGGGCATCCCCCGAAATCCTGGATACTGGCAGCTAATGATGAGCAATTTTGTTCTAAAGCATTTCCATCCTCCAGATTTTAAGAAATTACAGAATTATTCCAGAATTACAGCAAGGGAAGGGACACAGCCTCTTTAGAAGTGTTTAGCAAAGTTCTGTTGAATCACCACGTCCCTCATTAATCAAGGTGCCATTTGGTAGCATGAAACTGTTAATGAGGAAGAAGATTTTGACCAATGTGACTCTTGTTCTGTTTAATATTAAATCTTTTGTTTGAAAGCAGCACTTCGTTTTTAACCTGAAATTCCCAGAAATACTTAGAAAGGATTTTTATTTTGAAAGTACTGGTTAATTTCTCTCTTTTTTTTTCTTTTTTTTTTTTTTTTTTAGATTTTCTCCTTCCCAATCCAAGAAATTTGTCAATCCCAAGAGGAACAAGTAGGTTTTGTTGCCAAGCAAGGTTTCATCCTATTTCTTTTGTCAAAATCTACTTTTAAGGCAGGTCATGCAGTCTGTCTCAAGATACCAACTCCCAGTTTCACACCAGGGCCTGGACTGAGATGGTGATGGTGGAGCAGCCGCCTCGTGACATCCCACCAGTCCTTGCCCTGCCTATGCCCTCTGGTGAAGCTACCTCAGAGAGGAGTCTGAGAAATAGGTTGGCTGCACCGTTCCTGACATCTGGACTTACCAACTTTGGTTAAATCACTCAGCAATGGTTAAAAAGCAGAGAGAAAGGGAAGGAGAAGACACATCAGCTGCCGCAAGAGCTCAGGGAAGAGGTGATGATAAAGAGGGAAAATACACGGGTCAACTGCCCAAGGAGGACTCTCCAGTCATGGTGGGAATGATGCCAAGCAGGTCTATGGAAGTATCAAGTCCATCTTGTGGTGCAGGACAGCTGCCAGAGCTCAGTTTGAGGGACTCAGTCCCACCATCAAGAGTTAACTTTTTTTGTGACCCAATAAATGATATTCCCAGTGATTTCTGCAAGCAACATCTCCAGAGAGGGGGCGACTCTAACTGCCTTTTAATTATAGTCCAACTTAGTACTTCCTGGCAAAAACAAGTTGCTTTGCAAAAACGCACACACACAACCCCCAAGTGACATGCCATATATGTGGATGCCCACATTGGAGCCATATATGTGCATCCATATACAGAATGACTACAAAAAACACTAGATGACAATAGAAACCAACTTCTTTCCTTGTATTCCACCACAACACTGCCTTTTTCTTTTGAGATTTTCTCCTTCCCAATCCAAGAAATTTTTCAATCCCAAGAGGAACAAGTATGTTTTGTTGCCAAGCAAGGTTTCATCCCAATTCTTTTGTCAAAATCTACTTGCAAGGCTGCAAAATGTAGCTATGAATTTCATGCCTTGATCATCAGCTCTGAAGACAACTCCATCTCAGATCTTGAAGGTCCACCCAATGACCTTGTTTTGCTTTATTCCAATGTAATTAACCTTAGCAACTGCTTAGCAGCAGAGAGGGTACCTGATTATGGAATATGGTCTATGTGTTGCTGGTGTCACATCAGACTAGTCAGTCTAGCATCAGACGTCCCAGCAAGGGATTCACATGCTCTTCTCTAATGAAAGCTTTAAGATCTAGTGTAATCTGTTAAATTCTTTCTGAATGGCTGCAAGAACCATATAGTCTACTAATATAAAGTCATGAAATACATTATACTAATATTTCTGTAGCAATTTTTCTTAAAACATATGCATATATTTAAAAATGAATTTGACAATATTTGACAGTACAATAACAGCCTTCTTTATACATATATATATATATATTTAATTAGAGTTATCATTTACTGGAAAGTGATATGAAATTGGTGTGTGGAGAAGGAGTTACACACATGTTTTTATGTTTGCTTGTGTGACCATGGCAGTGAAAACCAGGGAGGGAATCATAGGCTCTGCTTTCTTCCTAAGAACACAAGGCTGGTTTTAGAGCAAATACCGGGACAGCGAACACTGATAGAGCCTGTGCGACACAACTCCAGACAGCATCTTTCATCCAACAATTATATTTTTTTCTAGGCGTAGTGAAAGCCTTGAAAAAGTTTACTTGATGTCTAACCAAGCAATGCTGCATCTTCAAATTTGAAGGAGAGCTCAGAAAGTTAGTTTTTTATTATTCTTCATTTAAGTATTATTTTTTAATTGCAGCGTATTAAACATAAAATCTGGTACAATCTTTAAAAATAAATAGGACCTAACTATAAATGGGCCCTGTTGTGTTTTTATCTTTGACAAGCAAGTAATTGCTTCTCAAATTTATCAGTTTGTTTATGCAAAAACCATTTACCAAGCCTAGCTCAAAAGCATCAATTTCATCATTATCATCTTATTAATTTAGCCAAGCTATAACACAGCTGATTATTCCTGAGTAATATCCTCTGCAGCACATCATGTGTGGCAAAACCATCTGTACAGTACCTATTTAATAAATAAACCCTCGGCTAAATGTCTCTGTTTATTGAGAACTAATGTTTATAGAAAATATAATGGAACTCAATAAATAACTCAGCTTCATCAACCTGCATATGAATCAGGATGAAGAACGCTGACATCATCACCTTTCAAGTACCAGAGAAAGCAAAATTACCCAAAAGAGCTATAGAGTCAATATTAAGGCATTAAAACTGCAATGAAGGCATATTAATGCTTAAAACTTCATTGTTGGCAGTAGAATTGCCACAACGGACATATTTTATAACTCTAAGAATACTTAGGCTTTATGACTGTTTCTTTGTTGAGTGCCTTGCACTTAATGTCGTTTTCCACTTTAAATAAAAAAAAGCCTCAAGATCTTAAAAAAAAAAAAGAAAAAGAAAATTGCTGATTCTAAGCATTCATTTTTAAAATAATGCAAACTGCTGATTCCGATTGTTCAGATTCAGAAAAATGCAAACTTATTTAACTCCATGCTTCCTGAACTCCTATGAGCTGTGCCAGTGCGTGCTGGCGAGGCGAGCATTGCTCACCAGCGTCTCCCAAAGATTATGGAGCAAGCCATGCACGTCTAAAGACATTATTAATACCGCGGCTGTTTTTCGGGGAGGAAAAATGAATCGAGCTGCTGCAGATATTGTGATACTTCTCGATCGTGGGCTGCTCTTGCAGAGGCACTTCTAGGGTGCTTATTTGATTTGGTGCTTTGCAAGCGCTCCCCAACCCGACTTTGCACCATCAATGAATGCCGGTGGATTAATTTGCCACAAGGTCTTTGCTGGGGCATGTGGGGAGGTTTCAACCTGTCCAAAACAGCCTGAGAAGAGGAAAAAAAAAGTGAATATTTGTGGCTCTGTAGACCTGAGATTTTCCCAAACCTGCGGGCAGATACTTGAAACATTTCACCCTGCCAGCAAGCAAAGCAGATGAACAAGCAGACAACAAATCCCTAAGCATCACTGAGGGGAAAAACGCGGAGCTTTTCCCATTTGGGAGCAGAGAGGGCCACGTCCGTGAGCTGCAGGCCACGCACTGCCCTTTCCCTCCCGCTGTCGGCAAGTGCCTCCTGTTTTCGCCGTGCGCCGTGAACTTATGCTGCACATATGCAGCGCTTGTTTTCCTTCCCGCAGAAAATAGCAAATCCGCAGCACTTCTCCGTCTAATGAAACAGAACATATTTAGAACATATGCGAGCTCCGTTCTCTGCGAAAAGAACCATTTGTGGTTAACGAAGAAAGTATTCATGGTTTTGCTGCTAATTGTAGGGCGGTCTCAGTTTTCTTTATGGGAAAATGAAAAGGTAGCACTGCAACTGCAAGCACACAATAGATGTATGCCCTGTTTCGTTTTGCTTTTTATTTATTTGCTGGGTTTTTTTTTGCTGAGATTTGATGCTGTTCGGTAACCAAATCAATCTGCGACATATTCTGCATACAAGGAGAGAACGAGACCATTGATAATTCCTCAGTGGTTGCCCATCAGCTAAAAAAACATATGTTTCTTTTAATTATTACTCCGATTGCACATGAAAAGATGTGATATTTTTTCTCACTTGAAGTCAGCGGGAGGTTTGCCATTTATTTGCATCCAGCAAGATCTGCCCATTGCCAGAAGGGGCTGAGCGTTCCCGGCTCGACTCTCTTGCAGGATGAAACTCAGATATGGCAGTGCACCCATTATTTTTTCCCCAAATGGGAAAAAATGCCGCCATCCTATTCAAGCATTTCAGAAACCCCTGATAGTACCCAGCTTGCTAGCACCCTAGTAAGTCATTAAGCTGCTCCCAGATGAGTGCAGAACTGCCAGGGCACAAGTGAGCCCTAAGCACAATAAGGTGGAATAACCAGCGTTAATTGTTGGAGGGGGAGAAATGGAGGGCAAAGATTACTGTGAAGTGGGAAATTAGCAGACTCTTCACCTCGGAAAACTTCCAAGGTTCTAAGGACTAAAGAAAAGGGCTCAAGGACCCAAGCCAGCTGGGAGCTCTGCTGGTGCTGAAGACCTTGATGCAGATCCGGAGGGGCCTGGTGCCAACGGTGAGGAAGAGGAAGGCTGAATCCCAGGAAACTGCCTCTTTAAATGGGCCTGTTTTGCTCCATACTGACTGGGCACGGCTATAATCAGAAATTTAGGCTCAGGACAGCGTAATTCCCTTGCAGGGCCCA
Organism: Tinamus guttatus; assembly: GCF_059628265.1. Taxonomy (NCBI): domain Eukaryota; kingdom Metazoa; phylum Chordata; class Aves; order Tinamiformes; family Tinamidae; genus Tinamus; species Tinamus guttatus. The sequence continues at coordinate 930,580 of NW_028289126.1, read as the reverse complement.
TCCAAGAATACTTTGGCAAGCAGCAAATGCATTGCAATTGCATGGGCTAGCGGCTTGCAAAAAGACTGTGGAAAGTCAGGATAATTAGAATGTTGGGAAGAGGAGAGACAGCAAAATAAGGGGTGCGAGGCCAAAAAAGACAAGCAAATAAAAAGAAAGGATCACAGACATGAGGAAAATACAGAAGAAAATAATTTAAGGGAGGAAGGTGGGCACAGCAGACTGGCATTGTGTAATTGATATAGGAGAAAAAGGACAAGCTCAAAGTAAAAACAGAACAAAACAAAACAACCCTGCAACATATTTAAATTAATAAATAAAATCAAAAACACCAAGGAATGATGCATCTGAGAGTGACACGTCGCACCAAATGGTAAGTCCCTCACTGCAGAAGCACGCCTAGGATCAGTGTTCACCAGCCTGACTGCCATCCAGCAAAGTGCCTGAGCTGTGCCGAAAACACACGCGCCATGTGGACCCATCCAGCCCCACGATTCCAGGCTGGCGAGCCCTGCCTCGTCCCACCGTGTGCATATCTCGCCACACTAGAAACCTGAGAGGAACCTGCCTTGTAAGAGACCCCGGCCAACAGGAATTCTGCCAGCAACATCAATGGGAAAAGCACCGTAGGCATCTATTTTCCCAAACTAAAGGCAGCGCACTGACAGCATCCTCCCGGTGCTCCGAGCTTACGAGTCGTCCTTCCTCCTCGGTACATGGGAACCGTGTCTTCAGACTGTACTTTTATATAAGAGAATTAACTTCAGCTCTGGCATGTACTTGCCATTTGAGATCTAGTTTTGGAGTCCTGGTATTAACTTGTACTGCTTTCGCATTCAAGGAGCCAACAAAATGCCTTGGCCACTAATTCATAGACACTTAGGAAATTTCTCTTTTTTTCCCTGACCTTACTCTCATTTTCTGCTCAAAGAGAACCAGAAGGCCCCAAACCGAACCCCTTCCCTCGAGAGCAGCCCCGTGGAAATGTTTCTCACCTCCCAGCACGGCAAGCTTTGCCTGTACTGAAAACTTAATGTGCTACCAGGGAGCACGATGAAAATTTCATCGGACAGATGTTCCCCTCCTTCCTTGCCACCAGCTTACCCTGGCCCTCCTGCAACCTCCGGGGTCCTGCGATGAAACGTTTTAATGTGCGATGTGAAAAAAAACTCCACCTGAAGACGTAACTACCGACGCAACATTTTTTTTTCCCCGCTTTCTTCTCATCGCCATGGATGTGCTTCGTTATTAACTTTTCATGTGACAACTGTTTGCGCATTAAAAATGCTTCGTGAAACATAAATATTGGAAGTGAAGACTTATAACAGCTCCTATTATTGGGTTCAGCCTTTCAAACTATGGTGATGAGAAACTGGAGCACAAAATAGAAAGGTCTGTTCTCACCATCCGATCCCCATTTTTTATTCTTCAATTAAACCATTGCTTTTTGCTTGGCTTTTTTATCACTATTATATAAAACTAGGACAGAGTAAATGAAAATTTATAATTTATAAACAATCTGGGGAAAAAAAATCACTGAATTATTTATGGCACTTCTGAAATGTGTGTTTGTTACTTGTACAAAAATTAGTTGTTAAGTCTTAATCACAGTGGTGCCACAAATATGTTGGAAATTAGGACTCTCAAACCTGCTTGTTTGGAGAGAAAAAAAAATCTGTAACTCTACCTACAATTGGAAAACCAAACCCAAACTGATCCTGAATGGTCTAGTTAAACAAGCACCAATTATTGAATAATTCTCTGATCTAAACAGAAAGTTATTGTATATGGAAAGACTTTTTTTTTCCAGAGAGTGCTTTATACCAGATGCCCTTTCAAATTGTTTTGAATTCTCTGTAGGCAGTAGATAACTAAACCTACAGACTGTAGTAATGGCAAAAAGGAAGCAATCAAGTTGGCCACTTCTAGTTAAGAGTCATGGAAAAGGCATCTGGTCTATATGAATTGCAGACTATAAGGACTTTGACAGTTCATAGACCAGACTTAATTTATTAAACTAAGTTTCTAATATAAACAGTAATTCGTTTCAGGCACTGACACTGAAGGTCTGGATTATGTGAATAAAATATAGAGACCTCCATCGGCCTCCTTGAAAAAACAGGGTAGTTTTGGCATGCAGAAAGCAAGCGATGGAGCAAGGGCGCCTTCACCGCCAACAGTGCTGACGTGACCATGCGGCCAGGCCCCGTTGCGATGGCATGGGCATCAGCAGCAGCCTCGATGCTGCCAACTCGGTGCATTTCCAGGAAAACCCTTATTTCAGAATAAACGGGGGCATGGGATCTACCTGCATGAAACTGCTCCAGCAGAGCATGGATCACCTCAAGCAAAGCCCTTAGACCAGGTGTCTTCTGAGTCCCAGGGAGCAACTCCTCAATGGCACTGTCAGGCAAGGCCTGATAGGGATCACTGAATATTCCCATGAATATTTAATAGCAAAAGAGAGCCACAAAGCTGCGTCCTGCTCCCCCAAGGGGAATGCAATAGGGCTACTTCACTGCTGAAAATTAGGTAGGCACCCAATTTCCTTCCTCAAATATGCATCCGTCAAGCTCTGAGGACTGGGCTCTGCTGCAGCGTTTTGTGGCTCTTTGCCTGATCCCATATTTCATTTGCCTGAGAACAACCACGGATGCAAGACAACACAGGGTCTATAAAATCATTAATTGAATTACTATCGTGCAATAAGTAGTGCATCAATTTGAATTCACCATCCTCCCCCCTCCTCTTCTCCCTCTTGTTTTAGAGACCCATCCTACTGTTGATATGTGCCTATTTGGGGAAGGAGGCTCAATAAATAGATGTGCTCTTCTAGCTAAACGCATTTATCTTTCCAGCTGTTCTCCTACTGAATGAGTAAATTGTAATGTTGACTTCAGAGTAGCTTCCTCATAAAATATATGCTGGTCTGTATATTATGTTGACACTTCTTTTGCAACATCGCATTAAGGGCTGATCTAATCTGCACCCGAATCAATAGGCACCTTTGCGCTGACTCCACGATAAAAGAAAAACCAAGCAGAAATCAGAACAAAACTTAAAAAACTACAAGTGTAGAACAGATAACATGCTTTTAATGTCCTGATGCGAAAAGGATCTAATACCACTTCGACATCCATTAGGCAGCGAATTTTGCATGTTCCCGCATGAAGAGTGAGCATTTTCAGCAGCTTTTGCTTAAATTAAAATGACAGGTTACCACAGCACAGTGTTGTTAATCTTTTCCTAAAAGCCTAATGTTACTACTTAGTAGTTTACTAATAAATCAGAGGGAATATGTCATGTCATTTTGGTTTAGATAGAGATGGATGGCTTCTCAGTCCTCGTGAAGCTGTTAAACAGGTACTGTCAGAGCAGTCAGCAAAAGGAGCAATAATTTGCATCGTAGCCGGATCCCTTTCTGCCCTAAGGCCACGACGCATCGTGCTAGTCACATATTTAACAGCAATTCAACACCATGTCCTATGTACTCTGCCCATAACAGGCTTTTTGCTGCCTTCCATGCAAGATGCATTAAGGACGGCCGCTACTGCTTTACTTTGATCCCGCTTTTCCCAATTTTAACCTTTCCTTGCCCCAGTCTTAAACTTTTAGAAAGGCGTGCAGGGCTTATCAATATTATTATTACCTGCATTAACTCATCGGCTTTGCTCATGAGCAGGCACAACGACAAGCATCAAGGAGCCCCAATTAAACAGCCGTTCTCATGTAACCTAGAATTCCAAATTTTGTTCCCATGAACTATGCATTTTTTGCTGCACAATAGATGGCAGTAGAGAAAAAAGTCTGAGCTGAGACAATTTATCGTTTGGAATATGCAGCTGATCCCCCCTCCCAAATCCCCACGTAGAATTTGCTTCTTGCTTCTCAGCGGAGTGTTCCTAGAAAAGGCAGCCGGGTGCCCAGGAGCCCGGCTGAAAGAAAAGATTCCTGCATGAATAATTGACATATCGGAGGCCTCGCTTGAACTTGTTGCCTTACCCAGCTGAATGAGTTAACATGTTTGAGATCATTATGAGGAGGGGCGATTCACAGTGACTTTTGCACTGGGACGAGCTTGCTTGGCATAAGGAAAAAGCTGTCTCAAAAAGTCCCCGAGCTACAAAGAAAATCCACCCGAGATATCCACAGCAAGATGAATATTCAGGGTTTACCATATTCATTTTAACTTAGCAAATGGTTTCCATGACTGCCTATTTCTCTAATTGCTGCAAAAAGGAGCTTTCCTTGTAAATCGACATCCAACTTGCCCTGACCACAGGAGGGCGGCCAAATTTAATTACAAACTTTAATTCTTACCTCGGCCTGCTAATTTTTAATTGTGCCTAATAACAGTGAAAACCAAGACGGGAAAAAATGCGGGAGATTATGCTCCCCGCAAGGAAATTGCTACATTTCCTAGCCGCAAGCGCACGGTGACTTTCCTGCTGGCGCACACGGATCAAATCAGCTTTTCCCATCGCGAACCCTGGCTGTGCTTCCCTACATCCTGATGGGACGAAGCTTTAGCAGGGCCCCCCAAAACGAAGCGCAGCCGCGAGGAGTGCGGGATCCCCGCGCGCAGCAAGGGTGCAGCAAGGGCTCAGTGCCGCTGACACTCCCCAGGACGCGCGGGAAATCAGAACTTGCGGGGAGAGCTTCAGAAGATGTTGCTGTGTCTTATCTCCCTGCTGTCAAGCAAAATGTCTTTTTCGCTTTATCCACCATTTAATCACAGACCAGACGTAGCAGGGCTTTTTTTGTGTGTGCGAAAGCACTCGGTTTCCCCACCCGGCTCAAGCTCGGGCGGCTGCTTTCAGACTAAGCTGTCCTGTTTAGCAGATAGTGAAGGAATCCGGTAAGGAAATCTTCACCTGCTAACAATATTTTTTCACTTAGATCTGCTCCTAAAGCTTATGGCCACATCAAATCCTGCCATAGAAAATAAGGAAATGTTAAAATTAAGAACTAATGTTCACATGAAAGAATTTCTTTTACTATTTCCTTCAGCAAACCAATGAATGTTTAACAGTTGAAATGGCTTTGAAACGGCAATAAATTATTTCATGCATACATGCCAAATATTAAAACCAGAAGGTTCCTTAATACGAAGCCCTTGGTACCATAGCCCATGTTTGCCTTTGTTAATTACCTACTTGTTTATTAGCCTAGTTTCCCTGAAGAGCTGCTGATACCCCGACACTCAGGGCTGCGGAGCTGTTCACAGGATGTAGTAACACTGGTTTATTGGGTGCTTGTTGAGAAAACACTCTCAGATTTTTATTTTTTTTTTTTATTAGTAAATTGGGTCGATTTTTATTTATTTATTTTTTATTAGTAAATCATGCACCTTGTGCACAGCAAGACTCTATCCAGCATGTTTCCCAGCAGGAGCACAGAGCAATTCCCCCTGGGCAGGGGGAATTTTTGAACGTGGTCATAAAAGGCATGGGATTTAAATGGGTATTTTCCTCACACTTAAGTGTCCGGAAGAGCAATGACACCGATATTCCCCAGGGGCTGCTCCCTCTGGGCAGCATGGGGACTGAGCCGGACTCAGTCTGATGGGGCTTTGGCACAGGTTTTTCTGCAGAGAGAATCGTTTTGGGGGTATGTATGGCAGATGGGAGCATCAACGCTCAACGGCAGGAACTAACCTGACTGTGTTAAAACGCGGTGGCTCCGCAGCTAATGCCTGCCTGCACTGCGGGCCATTTACTTTATCATAAAATAAAATTAATTGAGTGAACATTAATTGCAAAGGGAGGCAGGGGAACTGGAGACAGTGAACACGAAACACCCAATGGCTCAAGTCCCTCATGACGCTTGTCCTCATTAGGGAGGAAGCAATTATTATTAATTCTCTCTTTAGAAATAAATACTCTGAAACTGGCAACAAAATTTACTGCCTGGGCCGTGGATGCTGATACAGGTAAATGAGCATGGAAATCTCTCTCTTTTTTTTTTTTTTTTTTTGTTCATTGAAGAAGGACTTTCAGTTGCACTAATTAGGTAATGGACTGTGATATTTCTAATGGAAAAAAAGTTCATTGGTATGTATATATGCATTTGCCAAGTATAGCGAAGCAATGACTTGGAGGCTTATTGATAATACAGTTATAATTCCATGTAATGACCAGCTAAGCAAAATGATACAACCACCTCCCCTTCATCTGCTATGTTCTTGTCCACGGAGACTTCTCAGTTAAGGGCTGTTTATTTCTGCAGCAAGACATAGACCAGATATGCAGAATAGAAGCCTTCCTATGAGGACTTTTTTCCTTCCCCGAGTCATTTAATGGTGTGTAATTTTGCCTCTCAGCTTTCGCTTTGTTGCTGAGAAGAGGCAGAGATTTGCCAGCGGCCCCCTCCGTGGACACACGCCACCGGGCCCTGGCGGGGGAGTGAAGGCTGTCCAAACCTGCAAGGAATCAAGATCACTCCTCAGAAGCATTTATTTATTTTCTTAAAGGACAGGCTGAATTTCTCAGGAGAGGATTTTAATGTGCTTTAATGATGTCCTTCCAGAAATTGGCACTTAAGAGTTTCCCTGGAAATCATGCAAGGCAAAAGATTTTAGACAAAATAAAGAAAAAAATATTTTGGGGGGCTACTGCAGATTGTCTTTAAAATTCTTGTCTATTCAAGGCAAACTGCATAGGTGACTCCCTTGCCCGCCAAGCAGCGGCTACAGGTCCAGACTGTCTTGCACATCACTGCACATCTGCAGTTGTCCTCTTAAAACCACCATGACAAATCCCTTCTAATGCTTCCCCTTTCACCCAGCTGGCAATCACAATTAAATTAGTTGTCACTAGTGGATGAAATTTTCCTCTTGGCCAATATAGGGCTGTGTGATAATAAATCTCTGAGGAGCAGGGCTAAGTAGGGACCCTTTACACTTTGAGTTTTACTTCTTTGTTGAAGACTTCACATATCTTTCACATTATGAGCTTTTTCCAAGCTTTCAGATATCTGTACTGCTCATGATTCAGCGGATATATTTAACAGAAATAGTCATATTTGAAAGAGTTTCCTGCCATACAACCAGGTGAACACACGGTTGCATAGAAGAAAGCCTAGCCTGGAAAAATGCAGAAAATGCAAAAAAACAGGTCTTTCCATGGCCCATTCCTTGCTTTTCTGTGTGGCCTTAAGTTCTTCCCAGGCCTGGGCTTCTTAGGGTGAACCCATCAACCTTCTTGCATCTGCTTCCCTATTTGTAGGGTGGGAAAACCATCAAGCATTTGGCCATCAAGCTAGTGACCATCAAGTTTGTGGCTGTCAATCTTGTGATCATCACACTCATGGCCATCAAGGTCATGTCCATCAAGCTCGTGGCCATCACACTCGTGTCCATCATGCCTGTGGCCATCAAGCTGGTGGCCATCAAATTTGTGGCCGTCAGGTCTAAGTCACACTCTTGCAATGACTCCAGCTGCACAGCACCATTTTGGACCTGGTTAGACCCTGCAGCACTTTATGAGCGTGCTGGCCAAGTCAGCCAGCCCATGTGTAGGTAATGTCCTATGTAAGAGGAGTGCAAGGGAAGGGCTCAGTGCAGAGGTAGCCCTGCGATCTTCAGGCATTGCTCTGGACGTGCAGGAAGACTGATAAGAGGCAAGGCATGTGGTTTAATTAGGCCACAACTTTATTAAGTTAACTCATCTGGGATCTATCCAGGGTAACTCTTTCGCTAATCACTGCCACATGGCTGTGGGTGGCCACCAGCCCAGCTCCTCCGTGCAGGGCTGGGACGTTAGCAGGGCAGCAGCGCCATGCAAAGCAGCAGCTATGGACGGTGCTGGGCTGGAGCCAAGTGCCCAGTTTGCTCCCAGGGGACTCCACGTGCCTCTCTCGTGCACCCGCTCCAGTGCCATGCAAATGCAAGACCCTACTAACACAGGGTGAATACATGCAGATATAAGTGACCCTAAAAACACAGGAGAATTAGAATCATGTCCTGGGGTATAACTAAAAATTTTTGACCCTGGAAGGAGAATGCACTAGCCAACATACACGTTAGTGAGGGAGATGTGTTTCAGCGGGAGAAAGGAGCCAGATTTCTTCCAACTATTGTCCTTGTGCTGCATAGCAGCCAACTTCTTTTCATTTTTCTTGACAAAAGGCAGACCACCTTTCTGCAGTTAAGCGTTTAAGTGACTTTAAACACCCAGTTGTGTGTGTTTGGGGCAACAAAAGACGCAAGTCTGGATGCAGAACAGATGTCGGGCTGCACCACGACCTGCAGAAGACATGGGAGGAAGACATGACCTGCAGCAGGTCTGTAGACCCAAAGGTCTCATGCCTTGCCAGCCATGCTTCCAGGCTGCTCATGCCGCTGCTCACAGTACCTCTGTGTCACTGCTAATGCCTTCTGCTCCCCTTGGAGTGCTGCCGTTTCCTTTAGGCCAGGACTGTCATTAGGGAACAGCAATAAGCAATTTATGGATTCATAGGGCAAGACTCCCTGGCTGACTGCCCTGGAGGATTGCCCTCAAAGGCGTTCAGGTTTGATAATCCAAATACTCACCTTCATCAGGCAATATTCAGGATTTAAGGGATGGCCTTGGATGGGGGGAACAGATAGGGTACTTCTCATGGAAACTTTTCTTCTTGAGAGAAGCACACATTTAGGGACATGTGGCCAAAACCAGGAGTTTTTGCAATTTTACTCAATTGTTAACACCTTCTGCAACTTTGTTCACAGACACTGTTTAAAAGCAAAGGCAAATTGAGCAGTTCTGAATTGTTCAGATTTTTTAAACACCAATAACATGTACATCATGTATTTATCCTCAAGATTTATGGCTCTATTTTGTCCTCAGACAAGCAGAGCTAAACACCACGCATCTGGGGACACTAACCACAAGAAAAATTCCTTTACCCAAGGTCTTCGCAGAATTGGAGCACTGAAGGATTTTTTACAGCTCTTTTCCCTTGCTCAATTAGAGAGTGAAAGCAAGAAATTGCATTTTACTTGATTACAGAAGTTCTTCCCAGGATGGACAAAAAGGGCCCAAGCTTAAGCTCCCTCCCCAGGAATGTTATCTTCCCAGCAGTCTGGAACTAAACCCAATGGCACAAAGTTTTGCTTGGAACGTTTCCCCCCTACTAATTCCTCTTAGGAACTTTTTCCCCTCCGAGTCCCTATCTAAATAAGGTCATTTGGCAAGCACTCAAAGTCAGACTATGAGGATGTGAGGCCATGGATTGCAAACTTAACTAAATTTCATCCTTTAACCAGACAATCCTTGGCATTCGCTTATTGATCTAGTTATACTATTTAGATGTTTACTTCTGTTACTTGAGTTTCATCAGCCTGTCAGTGGAAAAACGAACATAACGGAACTGGTTTAGCACGACACATCAGGGATACCTCTTACTGTCCCCACGTTTCATAGCATGAGTGTGGCAGTATGACAACCCCAAGCAAGATGACACTAACACCTCATGTGGCATCCGTGTCACATGCCTAAAGTATAGGCTGCTCTTATTATAAACCAGCAGATTCTGTGCACAATGAGCATTCCCACTAATTTATTTCCCTTGGATATTTTCCTTCTGTGTCCCTCAAATACGAGCCTTCCCCTCTTACTGTAGAGGAGCATTTACTGAGAGGCAAATTAACTTTCCTGTCCAAGCAATTAAGGATTCCCAGCTCTCAGACCACACACTGCGAGCTAGAGGGACTCTGCACCAGGGTCTTCAAATGCAACTACATTGCTACAGCAATGTTTATATTTGTATTATACATTTGTACTGTATTATATATAGGTTATATATACATTACATATATTGACACATCTGCTTATTACTACTTTTTCCTCCTCCAATGTGCGATGTGACGATGTAGTGGGTATTAGCTTGGGCTACAAGGCTTCCAAAACAGAGGGAAAGACGAACAAACATACTGTTTGCTTTGGTCAGGGGTGTCACTCGTACTCCCCAATGCCACGTGCCCAGGCCATTTGTCCTCTGCTCCTCCCGCAGTCATTTTGCCGGCAGAGCACCAGCAACTTGTCATTAGGGAGGCACTGAATCCCAGATGGCTATTCTATAACCATTGCTTTGTTCCATCGCTAAAATTAGCATCTAGTATTAACGTTTTTGAACGCTACTTTAAAGCTTCAAAGCAAACCCAAGCAGATATGGACATGTATGAAATCAGTTGCTTTGGCATGCCTGCAACCCTCGGCAAGGGTTGTCCCTCTTCGCGGGGTGCAGTGCATGCCTTGGAACTGCTGCACAGCCTTATAACATTTCTGATGCAATGGCTTTAATGCTTTCCAGATGCTTACAAAGTGCAAAAGGTAACAGCACAGACACTTCAGCGTTGTACCTCACGCCGTGGGTCTTCCTATGTTAAAAGCAACGTCCTCAGCTTATCTCTAGTTCACCAGTAAATATGGGTTATTCACTTCCCCTCCTACTAAACTGCAAAATGTTGTTAAATGTACTATAAACAAAGCTTACAAACTTTTTTTTTGTTTTATGTGATTAACGTGGTCATAACTATCTGATTTTTCTTGCTGATTGAATCTGCCACTTCCATTTACTAGGAAAATAAATAACACATGCTTGCTATCTTTCTAAAAGACTCCTATTTATTCTGTGGCCATTTCCCACTTATGATATTTCCAGCTTAATTTCATAAAACAGCTTTTACATGGAAAAAAAAAAACGGGGGGAGGTGGTGGAAAGCTCTTATTGTGCATTGTCTTCCAAATATTTTGCCTTTGAGCTTATTTGCAGGAACAAGCAAGCGTGCGGCTGCAAGGCCCGTATTCCTGCGGATTGGAAGGAGACGCAGCCGCGCGCCTCGCGGGGCTGCTCCGCGGCCTCCGCGCAGGTGAGCGCCCGCGCGCGGGCCCTGGTGCGCGCGAGCCGCTCGCTGGCGTCCGCAGCCTGCGCGGGGCTCTGCGGGCGCCTCGGGCGAGCGGCCTCGTGCGGGCATCGGCTCCGTGACCCTCGCCACGGCGGCCCAGCTCGCACGGGGCTCGCGGAGCCAGCGGGGCGCGCACGGCCCGCAGCAGGGCCCGCTTGCTCCCTGCGCGCGCACGCACGCGCCTTAAAGCAGATAGTCTGCAGAGCAGGAACGCGAGAATACGGGAGCGTTTACAGACGGCAGCAGTCTCCACCTTTGGATGTTAATTATACATTAGAGCTGGACAAATTATTCATCGGGAACAGTTTGGGCTCGGGGCGGGGTGGGGGGAACAGTTGTCTCCTCTAAAAACTGCAACTAAAGCCTTTGTTAAGGGCACTTAAAAATATACAAGGAAATTTTGTGCACACGCCGCACAAGGCGCCTGAGTTTAATGATCTGCGTGATCAGCAGACGATCTCAACAGTTTACGTACGTGCCAGATTTAGCTTATTTATCAGTTGCTTGAAGTTGCTCAGGTTTTCTTATTTAATTTCATTTTTAAAAATTATTATTACTCCTAACGTTACCTCCAACTTGCTGGGTCTGCTGCCTTTAGCTCCCGTTTGCGGCCCTGGGTCTACGCTTGTCCCAAGGAGACGTTTGCCGGGAACTTGGATGCAACGTGTCAGGCGAGCAAGATGCGACCCTCGTATGTCACTTTTGTGACGCTTTAGGGTAAAGGAGGGGAAAAGAAGAAAAGCAAACAAACAGATGCAAATACAGGGAGGATATATTTTCATGAGTTAAAAACAAAAAATGCCACTAAAATAGACCAGAGCTAGATATTTACAACTTAATGTTTTTTAAGCCAGCAGAACAAAAACTCTGGTTTTCCTTATTGGCTGTTAACCACAGCAACATAAGGCTTGCTCAATATCATCTTTGTTCCTTTAATATTGGGAATTTCTTTTTTATTTTATTGACTAGGAAACATCCAGCTTTCTGGCTGGAGCCTATTATGTAAAGAAAGCATAAAAGGACTCATTGCTTCTTAACTACTCACAGGGAAGCAAGCAGAGCAGCAGCTTATTTTTGCGCGCTTGTGCCAGGGCCTCTATTCCTTAGAATACAAAATTCACAGTTTTTCTATCTTCTCTTCCTGTAAACTCGCACAATAATTAAACCAGTGAGTTAAATAGTGAATTTGCCCGGGGTGGCCAGTGCGGGAGAGCTGTCCTCGCCAGCCCCCCTGCTGCAAGCGTGCGGCAGGGCTGGTCGTCGTGCCGGGAAACGCCGGCGAGACGAAGGTGCTTCAGAACAACGTCTTTGCGACACAGCAACGAGCCGGTGCTGCCTTTATGTTGTATCTGTGGCAAATGTGCACCTGCAGCAGGCTCTGCCACCAACCTCTATGCTTCATCTCCACTCTGTTAACCCCCCTTTAATTTTTTTTTTTTTTTAAATTAGGTGTTTATGCATGCAGGGTGCCGCAGGATTTGGCCTAACGGGAATATTTACTGGTAGGTTACAAATAATTGCGCATGTTGACACGCGATTGTTAATATGTCTGTTGATATTGATTAAATAAGGAGCGCGCTGCTTCCCCGTGCCGCCGCGTGGCACCCTGCCGAGGCGTTTCTGGCTGCCGGCGGCGCCGAGCAGCCGCAGTGGCTGCCAGCGCGCGCCTGGCCGGGCCCTCGCCGAGCCGGCGAGCACCCAGAGCGCCCTGGGGCTCGTGGGTCCTGCTGGGAGAAGCGTTTTGCAACGAAGCATTTCCCTGGTATTGGGGAGGTCTTGCCAGACTCGGTGTTCTCACTAGCGGGGATCCCATGCTGATCCATCCTCCCACCGCGTGCAGCACTTTAGGCAATACTGTGGATACAGCGCACAAAACGCGCTCATGTGTAGTGGCTGTGACCCACTTGTTTGCTCCCCTGCAAGCTGCCAGCCCCTGGGCACGGACACGCACAGACGTGTCGTGGGGCAGGGGCTCATCTTGTGCCCACCAACGGGGCTGCCAGCCCCGCAGGCTGCCCCTTGGAGAAGAGAGATGCAATGAGCGGCCACAGGAGCCTTGATGTGTCCAGTAGTCCCTAGCCAAACTAGATATTAAAGATTAAAAACAAAACAAAAAACACATAAAATACGCTGAACCTACAACCAATTTTAAATTAGTCATATTTTTATGTTTATTTTCTTGGTCAAGAAAGGGTATCTTTCAGCTTCCCTAAGTGCAGAGCTCTTTGTATACCTCTGCTTGGTGCATAACGACTTTTCTCCCTCATATCAGACAGTAATCATTCCAGAAGGCAAAGATCTCAAAATAACTACAGTATATGCATACAGAATACATTTAAGAGAAAAAAATCTAAATTGACTGTTCAGACCTTCCCTCACTTCCCCACTTGCCAGCGGATCGTCTCCAACCAGAAGGCTTTCCAAGTCGGCGTAGGAAACGCTAAGATAGCATGCTTTCCATATTGTGTTAGCGGAGCGTCTTCCAAAAGCTCAAGCTTTCCCATACAACAAAATGTCACGAAGAAGGTTTTACTCCAGGCTGCCTATCGCGGGCTGTACATCCTGCTTCAGCTACTGTAACGCTGGCAAGCGGAGCTTGTAATGACTTGAAGTACAGTTTAGGATCAGAAAAACTTTGCTTCAGAGCCACTCGCTCATACTGTCTGATTTTCATTACAAGAGGCTTGTGCGGGTGTGTGTTCCCCCCCCGCCCAGGAATGAAGACAGAGATAAATGTCACTTCAGAATGTTTTGGTTTTATACTTTTACTACACAGTGCCTGATTAGCGCGAGCAAATCGTGGCAATTTCACCCAAGTCAGCACAAACAGCGCCAGCTCTGGCGAGCACCCCCTGCTCTCCCCTCCCAGCTCTCCCCTCTGCGATATAGCAGGTGCATTTTGGAAAAAAACTCAGAACACTCCCCAGAAATCAACCAAAGCCACCCTGCTGGGGCCGACCTCGCAGGATGGGGGAGCCTGGGTTATCACAGGCGATAAAACCATGGGCGAGTTATTCAGGACATCTCCAGGGCTCACACCGCTTTGTCCCATCGGGTGATTAGCCAAAGCCACAGTTTAGCCGAAACCGCAGTTTTCAGAGCAATTCTAACACTGGCCTCTCCCCCTGCTCAACCCGCTTCTTGGCCACCCGCAGCCACCAGAATCGAGGACCAGCAGTCAGGCCGTTACGTTTAGCAGAAGCCTGTGGATAAACAAATGCTGGGGTATTCTTTAGAGGCCTTTTTCTTTCCTTCAGGAGGCCAAACCGGGGGGTATTTCCTCAGCAAAGTCAGAAAGCACATGGTACTACAGAGGCTGCTATTTTATCATTCCTGCTCTCTAAGTGGTTGGCTCGCTCAGCCTTGCAAAAAGACCTGAAAAAAATCTTATAAGTTGTGAAAATATATTCATTTGAGTTATAGCCTCCTCTTTCACAAGTAGCAAGCAACTTTTGTTTTGTAAAGGGAGCAGAAAACAAAAGCAAAACTAAAGCTCTCCATGAGAAGCTCCACGTGGACCTCCACAGCTCCTGGATGCTGCTTGAAGGACCACTGAGGTTCTGGCTCACTCTTGCCAACAGGTTTGGCAGAAGCTCAGGATGGGAAACACATAGATTTCGCTAAAGGGTAACACAGTCCAGGTTAAGATACAAGTTTTCACAAACCTCGCTAGTTTTCACTCCTAGGCTGAACTTCCTTGCTACGTGATGGCTGAAATCTTCCCCGAAAAGCAACTACCACTATGGCATGGCAGCAGAGCAGCCTCACCTAAGATTGCTTCGAGGAGATTTCATTCAGGGACCCCTTTTTGCTGTTTCCTGAGGCCCCTGGGCATTGGAAGGGTTAATGCCTGCACGTTAGGTTGGCTGAGAGCCTTCTGCTGCTTGATGGCTCAACTGAAGCTTGATGTTTATGGTGGAAATTGTCTTGATTTCTTTAGATGAGATGAGCATCCATGGAGTTTGAAAATGTGTTTTAATTAAGATTCTGCTAAATTCTACCAGACACCTACTTGGAAAACAAAGCAAGTGAATAATTAACTCTGATGAGAGCAGATGCTGCTCTAATGACAACCTGTTACTGCTCAAGTGCATCATTAGTTGTTTTACTGTGTTCTTTTAATATGTCCAGAGATCCTCCACTAATGAATATATTGGTAGCAACACACCTAAAATAATTCTTCACCAGTGCAAGGGCAGCTGCAAGCAAAAAAAAAAAAAAAAAAGAAAGTGATGGCCAAAGAGTGGAAAAAAAATCTCAGCTGAAATGATGGTTTCATTGGTCTGCTTTATGCGTGCTTGAAAGCAAACCTTTCTTTAGTTATCCTTGTGGGATTATTTCAGCCATACATCAAGTGCGGCTTACAAATTGATGAGAATCTAATGATGCATTTATTTACAGATGTGCAGTTCTGCTCCCTGCTACGCTGCCGAGGGATGACGCAAACGAAGGCTTTTTCTTTCCCTGCCGTGCAATGTGCACGGTCGTGCTTTTGACAAAGTGACTAGCAAAATACCACTGGCATGGTTTTACCCTGTCATTTCCAGCTCTCAAAAATAAGTCTCTATCATCTTCTAAAACACAGATGCAAGGGTTCAAAAATAGAAAATAGGATATTTATAGCTAAGTAATGCATTTTAATGACACACTGGACTTCCTGCTTTCATAATATCTTGTGGTTTAATCTTAAAACATATATTATTTTCATATTAAAAACTGTGGGATTCTGTTTTGAACTCTCAGCATCAAGAAGGATTGGCCTGACGATGAAAGCAATGAGATGATGAAGTGCCTAAAATAAGCAAAAATGTTAAATGGGAAGATGCGGCTCATACCCTTATGTTTCCTTTTGCCCCTCATCGGGGTAGGAGCTAGGCACTTGCTGCCTGGGCTGTAAACCGCAATCTGGTGCTAAGTGTCATCAGGTCACGGTGCTGGTTTTGCTGTGACCCAACGACACAACTGATCGGATCTGGATTGGTTTCTCTCCATATTTATGGCTCCATGAGCAGGGAAATGCAGAACCGTCCTATTTTTGGGCTGTTTTGGTGCTATCAGAAGAGACTCAACGAGCCCATGTACCCCGAGCGTTTTTCTGACTACTGCCCTTGAATTAGCAAAGAACAACCCCCTCTGAACCGACAAAAAATAATGTGCAAGCCCTCCATTCTGTGAAAATGAAACATGTCAGGGAAGAGCACCCAAAATCCCTTTTCTAATTTGGAGTCACGCTTGTGCAGCCTAATCCAACGTTTATGGCTCTGCAGACTTCTGAAATCTGGAACACGATGCAAAACTCCTGCAAGATCAGAGGAATGTTTTGGGGTGGACTTCCAGCAGTTCCTGATTTGTTTTCCGCCATGGGGTTGCCACAGGAACACTTTCCCTCGTGTTAATTTGTTACTTCCTCTTCTGTGTCCAGAAATCAGCAGTAAGCACAGAGCAGCAGGGTAAAATCTCGTGAACATTTAGAAACCTCACATAAATACGTACTTCCTCCAGCAGTGACAGCAGGCATGGTCCTGTGATTGAGATGTTCTGCAGACGCCAGCGGTGCTCACCAAGCCCACGGGGGCCTGTTCTGACCCTTCAGCAGGGGACGGGCTGACGAGCTTCATATTGCGATGCACAGGGCAGACAAAGTGTCAAAGACACAGAAGTGCCTGCCAGAGGGCAAACAGCAGCAGCGCTGGTCTGTCTCCCAAGCGCTCGAGCCAAGGTTTACCTGCTTGGCTCTCCACCCTTTTCTTCGGCTCTTCACATGGATTCTTCCCTCTCTCAATTTTTCCAGGCACAGAGACCCAGCTGCTTCTTCATGTAGTAGTACCTACTTTTTAAACTAATTTAACTAACTACTTTTAAAAAAGTAACTACTTTTTAAACTAATGTCGAGCCTTTGTTGAAGGCATTAGAGTTTTGCTACCAACTTCAGCGGTCACATCTTGAAGAGCTGGAGCATATGTTGCCCTAACTGCAGGGCAGCTCTTCACTGTGCATCTCTTAATTGCAACCATACAGACAAGATTTTCTACAGCACACGGTCAGCTCCAAATGAGGAGGAATCTGGCTAACTGAATTAGACTTCTCTGAAGCAACTGTAATTGCTAGTCCTTACTGAGAACCTTCTTCTTGCCAAATTTCAAGTTTTTAGCTCTATCCGCTCCTACAGGATCCCTGTCTAAATAATCACGGTTGATTGCTCCTGGAGTTGTGTGAACGTTCACAACAGCATTTGTCATCTTCTCGTTTAGTGTTTTTCTAAGAAAATAATTTTGCTGTCAACAAACCCCTTACTTGAATGAAGAGCTGGTAGCTAAAGGAGCATGCTTAGAATAGGAATGGATTTTTATCCTCACATTTGCCAAACTCAGCGCTGCCTCAGAACTTAATATCTCAGGATCACAGTCAATTAGGGACTCAGAAATATGTGAACTGATACTCAGCCAGTGGCTACCATCATCATCCCATTATAACAATTAACCATGAGGTAGTTTGATCTTCTTTATGCTATGGGAGCTGAGCAATACGAAAGACTGTTCAGGTAGTGCTACCTGTCATCCTGCTTTTCTTATCTTTGTGTATATATTACTATTTTTGTTGTTATCTCTTTCTTATGACCACACCAAACCAAGCTTGACTGACTCAATTCCAGGTATGTGTTTGATGGTCAAGAGCTGGCAAGAAGTTGCTGAATCCTGTGCAGCCCAGATTGAGATGAGTTTAACTGTGTTTCAGATTCATTGTGAACAGAAACAGAGCATAGAGCTATACCTGGGGCACAGAAAAACAGGACAAATACTTATCTGGAGCACACAGTTTTCACTGCCCCATTTGCTGGACAACTCAGCAGCCTGCAGTATGAGGAATTGTGACTGATATAGGTCAATTTCAAAATTAGATGTTCAACATCTACATTCTTCCCATTCAGATCACTAGGGTTTCCCTAAAAACTAGGCTCTGTAAGCTGTCTGCAATCATTAGATTATTTATTGCTGGCTTCATGTGAGATTTGCTTTTTTGCTTCTCTATCATCCATCTACAGTAGCTGGATCCTGAAATCACACTCTTGTATGTGACACTGCTTGCATATTAGGATAAGTCACGGTGCTTCACAGAATCACAGAATGCTTAGGGTTGGAAGGGGGCTCTAGAGATCATCCAGTACAGCCCCTGCTCCATCAGGGACACCCAGAGCAGGGGCACAGGGTGGCAGCCAGGCGGGTTTGAAGATCTCCAGAGAAGGAGCCTCCACAGCCTCTCTGGGCAGCCTGTGCCAGGGCCCTGGCACCCTCACAGCAAAGAAGTTCTTCCTCACAAGGAGGTGGAACTTGCTGTGTTTCAACTTCCACCCGTTACTCCTCGCCCTGTCACCGGCCACCACCGAGAAGAGCCTGGCCCCGTCCTCCCTACAATCACCCCTCAGATACTTGAACATGTTGAGCAAATCTCCTCTCAGCCTTCTTTTCTCCAGGCTAAACAGGCCCCACTCGCTCAGTCTTTCCCCATACGATAGATGCTCCAGTCCCTTCACCATCTTCGTGGCCCTGCGCTGGGCCCTCTCTAGAAGCTCCATGTCCCTCTTGTCCTGGGGAGCCCAGAACTGCCCCCAATGCTCCAGGTGCCTCCCCGGAGCTGAGCAGAGGGGCAGGATCCCCTCCCTCGCCTGCTGCCAACGTTCCTCCTGCTGCAGCCAGGAGCCCATGGGCCTTCCTGGGCACGAGGGCACTTTGCTTTCTCATGGGGAACTTGGTGTCAGCCAGGACTTCCAAATCCCTCTCTATGGAGCTGCTTTCCAGCAGATCAATCCCTAATCTGTCCTGGTGCCTGGGGTTATTCCTGCCCAGGTGCAGTACCCTGCACTTGTCCTTGTTGAACCTCATGAGGTTCCTCTCTGCCTGACTCTCCATCCTGTCCAGGTCCCTCTGAATACCAGCACAGCCCTTGGAGATGTCGGTCACTCCTCCCAGGTTGGTGTCATCTGCAAACTTGCTGAGGGTGCCCTCTGTGCCCTTCTCCAAGTCACTAATGAACAAGTTGAAGAACACCAGGCCCAGTACTGACTCCTGTGGGACAGCACTGACCACAGGCCTCCAACCGGACTCGGCCCCATTTATCAGAACCCTCTGGGCTCTGCCATCCAGCCAGTGCTCAGTCCACTTCACAGCCCACTCATCCAGTCCACACTTCCTAAGCTTTCCTATGAGGATGTTATGGGAGGCTGTGTTGAAAGCCTTGCTGAAGTCAAGGTAGAGGTAGACCACATCCACAGCAATCCCATTGTCCATCCAGCCAGTCCTTTTCCATGTCCTGCTTCATTCTCCAGCATATTAAACAAGGTGACTTTTATGTTTTTGTGGCTTTTTTCATGCAGATTCTTGAGAAAAAAGAGCAAGCATTTTAACTGTAGAGTTTGAGGTAGGCTGTTTTCATGAACGAGAATTCACATGAGCAGACACAAGGACACGCTGCCAGTTTGTCTCTAGCTCTCACCTGGCTGAGGGAATTCAGCTCAACGCTTATCCACGTGGAGCAGAGCATCAGCAGGAGGTGCTGCACAGAGCGTATGTTTCCCTGCTTTGGTAAAAGCACTTTTACTGTCACATTATATCAGGTCATCCTGGATTAATATCTCAGGCAAATACTTTTACATCTTTTGTACCATGCGGTTAAAAGCACAAGCTGTTTAACTTCACTGCTGAAGCAATAAACAGCTATCAATACCGAGGCCCGTTTGCTGATATGCTTTCAGAACAAAGTATAAATTAATTACTCCAGTCAGGAAGGCTCAAAAAGAGTTAGATATCAAGATTTAAAATAAGCATTAATAAGAGTACAGAAGAAGCTACTGCAGCTTATGAAGGGCATTTTTCTGGCATTCTTTTATGTATATATGTAAAAGAAAATGCATGTATGCATATACTTTTTTTTTTTTTTCAAAATAACAGGTTTGCTAACAGAGATCTGCAGAGGATGAATTATTCGAACTGCAGATGGGCGTGTGTCTCTGCTTACAATATCACATTACAGGATCACGGCCATCATCTGGGGCTTCTAAAAACAACGTTCCCTCATCTGTTTGCCTAGCTGATGCATGATGTGTATTTACATAGGCTCTCATCTGAGGAAGTTTCATCATCTCTTGCGTAGGAGAATGCTGCAATGATGTTTGCACCAGATAGATTCCAGATTCCGCACATGCTTTCAGTAGCCCAGCATCGTCCTTCTGCAGGAGAATATATTAATACCACAGAGAAGTAGTGTAAAAGCAAAGCAGTACAGAACACAGTGGAGTTTATTCACTGATTTAAAAGTCTTCAAATACTGGTGCAGTTGTTCACAGACAGATGCCTGTCCCTCATATACCCAAATCTCCCAGAAATTTCAGGCTCAACTCTCGCCAGCCAAGAACACAATAAGAAGGAAAAAATTACCCTATAATACTGTGTAGACATAACTGACACTCAAGTGGTTTTTTTTTTTTTTTTTTTTTTTTTTGACGTTTGTCCTAGTTTTCTTGCTAAACTGCTCATTCCCTGATTTCTGAGGTGAAAGTGGCATGCACAAAGGCTGGGAATTGCAGCAGAATAAGGGGATGGACACTAGAGAAGGATAAGCATGGCTTGCTCAAGGAAAAACTTTCTGAATTAAGTCATTCACTTACTCTTTGTGAATAAATAGCTCTCACTCCTGGTGCCCTCAGGAGTTGCGCAAGCACAATTAATTTTACTGCACTTTGAAATCAAAAGAACTCTTCAGAAATGGAAGGTTAAATGTGAGTGCAAGTGTTCATGAAGCTGCAGCCGGAGTTGACTAAGTTCTCCTAGGCTGATAATCAAACACTAAATAGCCCTATCTCTTGGAGCAAACATTTCCCCCTAAGGAAAATCCTCTTTACTGAGCAATGGATCAGGAGTAAGCTGGCACTATGGAGTTCAACACAGACCCATGGTGATTAATTCAGTTAGAACATAGCAATTTGGAGGTAGCAGAAGGATGGCAAATCCCACTCTGCTTCCTAATCTTCCCCAAAGGAACATATTTATTACAAACTCTTAAAATCACCTTTTGATAATGCAGAACAGCCTGTGAGGGGCCCATTAAGGCATGCAAGGCAGACCCATTTTAATCCTTAATACCACTTGAGGATTATCCATTTTAAATGGCCTTGCAGAGCTTATTATAATGCTGTAAACTATTAAAAAGTATTAAAAAAATCACTGTTAAATCTATCTGATGAGAAACATGGGCTTGTCCAGCCCACGTTCAGTAGGAACACATATCCCTGTGACTGATGGATGGTGATTCCAGCTGTGGCAATCCTCTTTCTCATGGCATGGAAACTACCTCAGTTTCATTGAGAGCAAATAGCTTATCAGAGCTGCTTGGGTTACTCAGCCCCTCCAGCTGACTGCATGGATCTCATTTTACTTTTCTCCACGGAGTGCTGTCAGCCAAAACCCAGACAGCCAACCCACAGGTAGCCATCCTTGGATGCAGTAGCTCCACGCTGATCCTCAACTCAGGCCACTGTGTCACTTAGGACATTTGTCCTAAAGGACAGAGAGAAAGGAAACAGAGGAGTCCAGCCCTCATCAAGGTGCAGTGGAAAGAACCTGAAATGCAGGTGGGTCTGTTGACCTCAGATTCATTCGCATGAGGAGGGTTCTTGCTGCATTAGTGACCCCCATGCTGCTTCCTCCTAACCACTCCCTGAGGAGCACGGAGAAGAGAGGAATGAGCTGGGATGCTGACCATCTGGGTCTTGATTGCCCTGCGCTCACGGAGGAGAGATCAGCAGGTAAGACGTCTGTTGACTTGATTTGTTGACTTGCAGTTGCATGGTCGGACCCTTTCTTGTTTCCTTGATTGCCTTCAATAAACAAGTGAACGTCAGGTTCACCGAGCTAAGTGCTGCAGGAGAAGTGTGAATGCAGGAGGTAAGTGCAGCGTTGCGTGTTTGCCCTTTGAAGTAAAGAAATGAGGAGAGCAGCCACGGCGAATCCAAGAGCCAACAAGGCATGGGACAAGCTGGGTAGTGTGGGACACAGGGCATGAGTTACCCAGCCTTGAGCCAGGGAGTCTCACAGGGCAGCACCCACAGCACATCCAAGGCCTGACCCGTGGTACCGACCCAGGCGGGCAATCATAGAGGCGTTCGGGCTGAACACGCGCAGAGAAGAAGCGAGGGGAGGCTGCCAACTTCATTTTCGCTGGGGATCTGAACCACAATTCAGCCCAGGTGACATTTTACATATTTTCACCATTGTTTCTGTTTAATTTGTGAAAGCAATTACACAGCCAATTGAACAGTGTAAAGCAACTGCTGCAATAGTCAATATTTCAATGTGGTGTAGAGCAGCTCAGCTTTCCCAGTTAGGATATTCAGGCATAGCCCCATGGTATCTGCACCATCCATCACTGACATTGCCATCTGGCTTACCTGAATCCTCCCCAACTACAGCTTGTGCTGAACAAACCTGACTTTTCTGCAGGCTTCTTTGGAGGTAAACACGGCAATGAAACACCTTGCAATGCTGGCAACTTGGACAACATTAGCTGGCATTTTTGGATCTTAACTGAAGCACGTCAGGGGAAAGCAGGGTGACAGGTGAGACCAAATACACCAGGCCTCTGGGTGGTCACTTTGATGTGGATAATTGATGGCTCACCCTGTTGAATCATGCAGTGTAAACATGTAATACTAGAGCCCTACAAGACTGCTTTGCACTCGTGTCACTTTGGCTGAGTTACTCTGACTCTCATTGCTGTTTCGGACATCAAGCCCATGCCCATGATCCCATTCCTCCTCTGGAACTGAAGGTGCAATTCCTGTGACCTTCTCCTCACACCCCCTTCCCCAGATCTCTGGTGTTGAGCAGTAATTGGAGATACTTCTGCTAAATTTTCAAACAGAAACACTAGAAAAAGAGATTTCAAAACCAAACTTCTGTGTGTGTTTGTAACTATGGAAATTCAGGATACAGCCAAGCTTCAAATCTCCTTTGCTTCTTTCTATTTACTGCCAACACTCCTCCTCTCCAGGCTGGTGTTGCTTACCTTGTTGCGGGTCCAGGTCTAGATCACTGCTGCTCTCATCTGTTGTGGTACTTCTGTTCTTGCTGGGAGCAGCCCGGGTGCAGGCAGACAAGAACATAGAGGGAAGGTGGGAACTATGAGAGGAGCTTCAATAAGGGGGACATCCTTCTGTGTGTCCCCACACTCCAAAGGAGCTCAAGTCCATATTCCCATTTGGCTCAGTCTTGATGTTGGCAATCCAGGTGGGACCAGAGGCAGGAATCGGACATTTTTACCACCCAGGATGATGGCACAGGCAGTGAATGTTGCATTAACCACACAAGGAAGATGTCAGGAAAACGTGCAAGAAGTACTGTGGGGTAGTGCAAGGAGAGCTTTAGGCCTGCTGATGGTCCACATGATGTATGGAGCAATAACAACACCCAAGCTGTTTCAGGAGCAGTGGAACCAATTAGCTTAAGGTCTCCAAAGGTTCAAAACCATATTGCAGACTTTATCTGAAGGGGAAGATGTATTGGGCATCTCTCTCCTATCCAGCTGCCTCCTTTCATGATGTTTGTAGGAACTTCTTCCTCTTTCACACTTGTGCTAGATAACTGAAATCCACCACAGGGACCGGTGTGCATCTAAGGCCCTCAGTATTAAATAGATAATATTTGTCCGTCAGTACTTAACAGATAATAAACACCCGAAAGCAGATGTCTAAATAGAGGCTGAAGTAGTGAGTTCGGCATTGTGACTGTGGCAATCACTGGTCACAAA
The DNA here is from genome assembly GCF_059628265.1 of Tinamus guttatus. Lineage (NCBI taxonomy): Eukaryota > Metazoa > Chordata > Aves > Tinamiformes > Tinamidae > Tinamus > Tinamus guttatus. Next base: position 906,894 of record NW_028289126.1, on the reverse strand, counting down.
AACACAAATATGCAACAGCACTGTGGTGTCCCAAGCATTATAAATGCGGCAGGTAGGGACGTGCATGATCAAATCTCTCAGCTGAAATTTGATTATAGCACATTGGCAGCTGTCATTATAAAGTCTACCCTTAAAAAATGCCTGTGCACGAAGTGTATCTCCTCAGAAAACAGATCTGCTCTCATGGTGGGATCATGCTGCACTACCACCTACATCCCTGCAGAGCCAAGCCAGAGGGAACTGGAATTTTTGACTCAGCACAAAACCTTGCAGAGCCCCAGCCTGCTCTTGGATTGTTCTTAGCGAGCCTGTCCTATTCCAGCTCTCTTTTGGCTAGCAAAGCAGGGAGCTGGGCTAGGCAAACAGGATGCCCAACCTGCTGCCAGGATGGCTACGGGACAACTCAGTGTCCCAGGTGAGCTGCCGAGGAGGCACAATGCTCCCAGCGAGGCAGGAGATAACTGTGCCCGCAAGAACGTGGGGAACTGGCGGCAGCACCGCTGTGTTACCTATGATAAATAGCCTGTGTCACCACAGTAGCTGGTCTCCAGATTGAAGCAGACTTTTGCGAATCAGCAGGGTCAGCATTTGAAAAGCATGTGAATATTGTGCACTTGTAAATATTTGAGCACATCTGTTTAGCTCCCTCTCAAAAACCACTGGGAAAAACCACTTCACATTGTGCCATGCAATGCTGTTACCCTGCTCTAATTGTCAAATCTGTTGAGTGTTTTTCTCATGCACACAAAAATTAAAAATTACTATCCTCATTCATGATTAATTCAGCTGCAGTGCTGCGCTGTGTCACACTGCATTTTTTAAAGTATTAAATCCCACCTCATAATCAAAAGAGTTTTAATTAACTTTTTGCCAGTTCATCTTTTTTTTTCCTCCCTCACACAGCCTCAGACAATCTCCAGAGGTGCTCTCCGCTCAAAAAAACCCACCCCAGATATTACCAAGAGAGTGGCAAAGTGCCAAGCTGCCACGGGGAGTGACACCGACCCCAAACTGCTTGCCTCTTCTGTGCTCTTCCTCTCTGCGCTGAGGCTGCTCTCCAGCCCTCATCAGGCGTGGCAGGCTGGGGAGAACCTGTGGGTATTACATCCCTCCAGCCCATCTCTTGTAGCAGATGTAGCTGTGGCTTTTTATCTTAAAGGTCTTATAGACTTGAAGGAAATTGAAAAGAGGGCTTTGGAAGAGCAGCATTCCTGCCTGTCTGTCATGTCTCTACAATAGCATCTCCCTGCTTCCTGGGGCTAAGAGGCCCCTGGACTACCCTGAGCTGTGCACGAAGCTCTTCTGGCCTCAGAGAGGGGCTCTCGAGGCACGCAGAAGAGTGGCCATTGCCTCTCTGCCCCAACAGGCCTGTGGAGAAGGAGGGAAAATGGTGTCTCTTCCCTCGTTATTTCCAGAATGGAGCAAAAGGTCGCAAAGACAATGGCAGCACAGGAGGAGGATATGGCAGAGACTCAGCTCACAGGTTGCATGAAGCTCTTGGGACTGTTTTTTTGACTGTACTTGGAAAGGATTAAAGAGTCAACAGGTAGGCCGGCTTGAGCAAGTTCAGGTCTTGCTAAAAGAGTTTTCCTCTCAGGTGGAGAAGGCGGTGATGGGTGAAAGCTGAAGGAGCCTCTCCCCTGCCTGTGTCCCAAGAGCTGGTGACCGCAGCGCTGAGGGAAGCGGCCATGGACCGTGACCATGCTGCCTCGAGAGGGCTTTTCCTCGCAGGGCCAGCCCTTAGGAGCAACTTGGGTGTGCTCTGACCTTGGCAAGATTACAAGGGTTATGTTTCCACGCGTCTGAGTTGTTCCTGAATGATTTCTCTGATGTATTAGGCATAAACACGCTTGCTGTCAGCATCGGACATGTCTAATTCCTCCAACTGCTTTTTTCCTTGGCACTTACATTCAGTAATGGCTGCAGCACGGAAAATCCCACTGTCCTTCTTCACTTGGCAGCGAATCCCTGCTTGCAGACGGAGAAGGGGAAGCCAGGAGGGTTAAATTTACCTTGCTTCCCTCAAGAAAACTTCCACCTAGGTTCCTGAGTAACGACTACCACCGACTGGCCTTCTCTCAAAGGGGTGTCATTCTCTTCCAGACCCAGGGGGACCCAGAGGATGGCCTTATGTCACCTGGATGGGGAGAATGACCTTATTGAACATTCAACATTTCACGTTATTTGCACTAATGAGTAACTTACCTGCAGCAGTGTTTTCGCTAAACCCTTGTTAGAAGGGGAATTGCTAAGAAAACAGAGCTTGTGCAAAACCTCCAGGGTACTCAAATGGGAATTTATGGTTTTCTTCTACTGTGGTCCCATCTATTCCTGTATCCCTTTAGATCCCTTGCCCTTTGAAGCTCACTGAGAGCTGGAATCCTGTCAGGACTGCAGCACTATTATAGCTGATACATGAGGCCTGAAGAAGTAACTTCTGAAACTTTTGCTTGCCAATAAAAAAAACAAGTAAGACATTTCTGGCCCAGGATTCATCTTGCATGGGATTTCCTTAAGATTGCAAAGCTGCATAGGGGATTTGGACACTTCTTCACTTAAATTGATCGAAGATATGAATTTCAGTCCTATAGACTGCATTTCAAATATGACTTTGGGTCTCAGGTGTAAAATACATGTGTATAATTGTTACCTCTGGTTTAATCTGAATAGATGCAAGATAAGATAAAAATGCAAGCTGCAAGGGGCAAATCTGACCTAGGACGGCTAACATGACAGTACCAGAAAGCTCTCCAGAAGTTTGCTGTTTGTTCAGCGTGATGGGTCATAAGGGATGAGCCGAGAGCAACACTTCTCAGAGCAAAACGAATCTTGTAGACTGCTTTGCTGTGTCAAAGGATAGAATAGGATTCCCTCTAAATAGCTAGGTAACCAAATAGGAGGTAAACGCAGCTGCTTAGAATCGTTTTCAGATGATTTTTGGTCATAAAAGCTGTCATTAAAATCTGAAAGTTAACAAAAAAGCTACTTTCTTTCACTGTCTCTGGAAAAGGAATTTTTTTTTTCATTATTCTATTTTTCCTTCGCTTCCACATCCTCCCCCCCCCTTTTTTTTGTGGTGGCAAACGGAACAGGGGTTACAAAGAAAAGAGGCAGGAGAGGAATAGAAGTAAGCAGATTAAAAGGAAAAAAAAAGCATGTGAAAACAAATAATAAGTAAAGAACAGAACAACAAAAACTGAGATCTTTCAACTGCAATTATTTTCCCTAAATTTCAATGAAACCATTCAGGAAAACAAAATATTACTAATTTTCTCTCCAGAGGTTTTGGAAACGGTTTCAGCATTCCTCCCCAGCGTGGCTTTCTCTAGTCTCCAAGCCATTGTGATGAGTGGTGCCGGAGGAGCTGCGCTGCCAGATGGGGAGCCAAGGAATGGCCATAGTGCCGTCAGAGGCTGCATTGCCCGCATTAAGAAATCACCCAGATCAGGCTGAATCCAGCAGGCCTTAGCAAGAATACACTGGTCAGCCCGTCACCTCATCCCTCTCTATTTCAGAATCACTTTTATTCAGTTATGGGACCATTTAGACAGCTGCCAATGTAAATATCACACGTCCAGAACATCTAGAAAGAAAAACTCAAGAACCCAAAGAGGTCATTTCTGTGAGCATTTATGGGACGGTTCCTATGTACATCGCCACCGATAGAACTGTATGTGCTAATGTCATCCAAAGGACTGACCTACAGGCTTGTAGGACCACCCCAGCACCCAGATGGTGCCCAGGCCTCCTGCAGATGCCCACCCCGTGGGCCACACTGCAGACACTGGTGAGGAGGGTGCTGGACTGCTGAAACCAGCACCGTGTGCTGGCTGACAGAGCCTTCCGAGCCCTGATCTGAACAGCTTGTGAACCATTACTATCTAGAAGTGTCAAGTAAGATTAGAACAAACATCAAGCAAAGATAAAATAAACAGCTATTGTATGGGCAGAAATGGATTTTCAGTTTCCACAGTAAATAAAATAATGTGCTGTCTTAGTCAGTGCCCCTGTGATGATACAGTTTGCAGGATTTTTACTGGCAAGCTGCCATACTTACTTCCATTTATCTGCCTCAAAGCACCATTTCAAAAAGTGCAAAAGCATGTTGTTGATAGAGGAGATTGTTTATAGCTGAATTGAGGATTTCAGAACAACACACATTGTAATAACGCGGGGGAGGGGACAGGGACGCCAGCACAGCTGCAGCTTCTTGAATCCTTTGTCAAAAATCAATGCCAGAGAGCTGAGGCGGATTCATTCTGTCCCAGGAAAGGCAATGTGCAGCCCCTCTGCAGCTCCCCTCGGTGACAAGGCCACAAGATCCGCGTTACCTTCTGGGCTGTGCCAGCACCCCGTGTCCGCGCTGCTGGTGCTTTTGGAGAGCTGAGGTTGCTCTGGGCAGTGCCGGGTGATGGCTTCTTGCTGCCCGTAAAGCCTGAGCACTGTCCCCTCGTGCACCGTTAAGACCTTTACTGCTGCGGCACTTGGCTCATTTGGAACACGAGCTTCCGTAAGTGTGTGGCAATTGCCAGAAAATTTGGGAGTGCAGAGGGAGTTAAGAATTATATTAAAAACAAGAGTGTAAATAAAACCAAGGTGTTTCAAGAGCAGACAAGTGCAGCCTTAGTAGTGGCCTTGGCAATCTGCGGTTGATGGTGCGAGCCCAGTGGAGTGAGGCAAGATGAAGCAACGATGGCCCGTTGCAGAAAAAAGTGTCCAAAGCAGAACAGGAGCTTACTGGAGCTCACCAGGGTTTGCAGAAGGACAGCAAGTCAGAAAGACTAGTTGTTCATGTTGAAGAACAGCAGGAGAAGCCCAGGACTCTGGAGGTTTGCACCGCTAACAGGGGCTGGTTTCCTCAGCACAAACAATACCGGGCTGCTGAGCTAAACTCCCCTGAGACCTCTGCATCTAAACAAATAACAGACAGAAAAATATGGCTGGAATTAAGGTAAAAGGAGAATGTAACGTTATGAGAGGACAACCATAACTGCTCCCCAGGGCTAGAGGAAGCTGGAGACCTTTAGGTCCTCCTTCTCCTGCCCTGTTGGCCCTGGAAGCAAAAGGTCTCACATTCCCACCATACTGGGGAGAAAGCAGCTTTTCTGGACAGGGTTGCTTTAGCTTGTTGGTGATAATATTAATCAGATCGTCTCCAGTCCGACCTTGGAGGACACCCGCACCAAGAGACCCATGCAGGTACACAGCCTTAGTCTCCTCCATCACTCTAGTGTCCAAAACAACCATCCGGAAAAGACACGCAAAACTGCACTGGAAAGACAAGCCATTGGGGTCACTCCAGCTGTGTGGTGGCTTTCACTTCAAGATGTCCTCCTTGGCGTTCTGAGGGGTGCTAAACGGTCTCTGGATGAACTTCATTGCGCTGGGTACCACACGCTTTAGGAGACATCACAGCTTCCCGCATTGCAGTGGCATTCCCGGAGGCGCTCAGCACCCCGAAGGGACGCCTGGAGCTCTACTGAATCAAGCCCTATTAGCATATTTCCAGGCATTTACAGATGCCATATTTTCCACATTAATATTTAACCCACCAAGTCTTTCAAAGCCCATCTTTCCAAACCTCAAGTTCCCAGATGCTTTTTAATGCCCTTCTCAATTGTGCAATAAAAGTCTGATATTTTATTACTCCCATGAATTATTATCCTAATTTGTAATTTGCCAGACTTTTTTAAACTTCAAAATCTGTACTGTATTTTCCCACACCAAAAAAAAATAAAAAATTGCTGTGCGCAACACATTTTTCGCTAACAAGCTGAAGCCTAATATTTAAATAGACACAATGATTTTTCTGAAAGGGCACACTATCTTTGTCACACTGTCAGCGAGGTTGTTTTATATCACCCCAAATCATGCTTTAAGGTTTTCCTAAAATAGAATAACCTAGAACTGTGCACAAAGCAGAATGAAGTGGTTACACATTCTTCTGAAGTCTGGTGTAATGTAAACTTCCAGGATGGTTTATAGGCATCATTTTTTTTCCTTTTTTTTTTTTTTTTAACTAAGCATCTTGGTTATCTGGAATGCAGATGCTGGGCAAATTCAGAAGCTCGGGAATGTCTGCAAGCTGTGCTCCCTATGTAGTAGACGCCAGAGATAATGGAGCGTAAGACACTTGAGATCTGATCCAGCACCTACTGAAGCCAGCAAGGGCTTTTCTATTGACTGCACTAAGCTTTGGATTAAGCCTCCAAAGAGCATCTTCCCATCAGTATGGCAAAGACCTGATGAGATCTAGAGCAATAAAGAGGTTGGTCAGATCGGTCTAAGGCAACGGAGATGTGAAAGAGGGTCCTTGGAGTGAAGCTTAGCCCTCAGCATGCGTAAACAGGGCAGTGCTTCTGAAGACACTGCCAAAGGGCTTTTCAGATGTTGTGGGGGGATCTTCTTGCACCCAGAAATTCTTGCACGGTGATTTCTTCAGGACACTTGAGAACAGAAGTAAAAGCAGTCACAGAAACACCAGATTCAGGTTAGAAAAGACCTCTGGAGGTCATCTGGTCCAACCCCCCTAGGATCATGTCCCATCGGGTTTCAAATACCTCCATGCAGACTCCACGGCTGTGGGCAACCTGTTCTAGTCCTCTCTTCATCTGCACAGTAAAGTGTTTTCTTATGTTGAGATAAAATATCCTGCACTTTGATTTGTGCCCCTTACTTTTTGTCCTGTCACTGAGCACCCCTGGCAAGGGTCTGGTTCTGTATTCTTTATTCACCTCATCAGCTATTTATACACATTGAGAAGATCCTCCTGGGACTTCTCTGCTCCAGACTCAACAGTGCAGATCTCTCAGCCTCTCCTCGTATGAGGAATGCTCCAGTCCCTTAATCATTTCAGTGGCCACTTGCTGACTAATTCCAACAGGTTCATGTCCTTCCTGTATTAGAGAGCTCAGAACTGGACTGCCAGAGTTAACAGCAGGGAGCAGCTTCTTCCTTTCAACACTCTGTAGAGTCCAAGCCTCCTTTGTGAAGAACATGTGATTTTTGCTGGTTTCTGTTTGGCCCAGTATTCCACATAGGACCAGTGCCAGAATTTAGCCTTAAGAAGAAAGAAAGTAACTTGATCCCAGGAGCGGGAAGTGGGCAGGGCTTCTCTTTGAACTGCCTGGGCTTAGTTCTGGCTCAAGTTCAAGCCTCGGGCCAATGCCAGCTCATAGGAATTACTTAGCATAGGAATTACTTAGCCATTAAAGTCAGGATTTGTTTGAGGTGTAACACTGAGTGATAAATTACTAATACCCTATGAGCATATATAGCTATAGACATGCTAACGGGATAGCATTATCATGGGTATACCCAATCCCATGGGTAATGGGCTTCTTTTTCTCCCAGCTACAATTTCATTTCTATATTTTTTTTCTTTTAAACACATCTTCTCCAATGAGATGTTCAAGATAACTCTCTATTTTGCTGAATCTGCATTTCCTAGCCTTGACTCTAACTGTATTGGCAGCTGACAAAGTAGACATTTCTTTCGCATCTTACCCAGCGAAGTGACAGCTACTGATCTGGGAAAAGAGAACTCAAGCCTTCCTTTGCCACGCTCTGGATAGAGAGTTGGAGCAACACAAGATTTCAAACACAAGATTTCTCCTGAGGCCAGGTTTGTAAAGAAGTGCACACTCCCTTTGGCATTCGAGGCCCCACAGTCAGGTTGCTAGTACAGGACAGGACAAGCATATGGCTACGCCGCTGGCTGAAGGACCAGGTATTTTCAAAAGCATTCCCAAAGTGATGAGGTGAAACTGTGACAGTCTAGAAGAAAACTCATCTAAATTATTCTAAAGGTCACTGAGAAGGAATTCAAGGCTGGCTTGGGTGTTTTTCAGTGCAGAGGATTGCGGGATTATGCCAGAAGTCCTACCACCACAGAATCATAGAATCATTACGGTTAGAAAAGACCTTCAAGATCATCAAGTCCACCCTTAAACCCATCACCACCATGCCTGCTAAACCATGTCCTAAAGTGCCTCATCTACAGGTTTCTTGAACACTGCCAGACATGGTGACTCCACCAGAAAAGTGCTGTTGGGAGCCAGTCAGCTCTGTTGTCATTTTTCCCGTTGCTCACCTTCCATTACCTCCCCAGGCCTATTAAAGGCAGAAAGCCAAGTCTGTCTGCAGTGCAGGCAAAGTCTTAATGAACAAGCACAGGGAGAATACATGAGAATCCAACTTACTATCCGATAGTGTGTATGTGACTGATGGCCTTTATGCAGCACTTACTGTCTGCTTCTTTCTCAGGGCTGCAACTTATTAACAATATTAATTTTTCTGATGAAATATCATGTGTATACATCACTAACAGGCATTAATTGCAGACAATGCCTTTAATCAACAATTGAACATTAATAAACATAGACCTTGAGAATTAACACAATGAGACACTTGTACTTAATCACTAAGGAGTACTTCTCATAAAGAAAAACCTTTCCTTTTGTTCGTAAAAAGGTCAAAGCCTTCTTTTCTCTACTTGACAAAGAGAAAAACCACACATAGTAGAGCATATCTAAGCTGCTTTATGTGGCTTAAATTATTTCCACCCATGCGTAAAAACCATTCCTTTTCAAAGATGTTCACCAAGTTTTTGTGTGTGATCTGCAGCTCCCAGAGCCTCTGTTCCTTAAATTATTAGGTTAGTTGCTGAAAGCAGCAGTCAAGTTTTACTGTTAATCTTAAATGCTAATCCTTTTTATTGACTTCCCAGTCAATAAACTTGTAGCTCTGAAACTACTTTCAGGTTTCGTTGCATAATACAATGGTTGGTGTGTACCTGTGCATGTGTTTGAAGCTGCTAATTTCCTTGCTGAAGTAGGCGGCACTTACAGTTTAGAACTATAAAGCAATTTGCTTTATCTCCTTACACGGGATCCTGCTTGCCCTGAAATCAGATCAGCGCGGGAGCTGAAAGGACTCGGGGAGTAAAGTCAGGCCCCTCAGCTGGTCACAGCTTGTGGAGGGTTATTGCAGGGAGTGAATCTTGCTGACAAACAGGAAGGATATGAAGAGGGATTTCTGCTTTTTAGAACCCAGTGGGCACAGTCATGTTCCTAGTCTTGAAGTAAAATCTAACCCAGGGAATTAAAGAATAGCTATGTGGGCCAAACATTTATCATAGCTCGGCTCTAGGCAAAGAAAAGGCAGCCTGAGGAAGCTGTTCTGTGAGCTTTGGCCGTACTGGGCATCTATAAGCATGGGAGCGTTGCTCACAACCAGCACGTAGCAGAGAGCAGCGCTGCGCGCGCGAGCTGGGACGCGGCACCGCTCGCGGCCTCGCGCTTGCGATCAGGTTTCAGGTGGGCCCGTTCCCCGCCTGCTCTTAACATGTACAGCCAGTTTCATGCTCTTAACATTTCCCAGAAATTCAAAGTGACAGAACCGGAGGTATTGCAATCTGGAACTCTTAACTTTAGTAAACTGGTGAGAATACTGGAATGTGCATGTTCCTTATTTAACCGTTCGCTCCACCAGCTTTTCTTATACATGGCTCGGCACAGCCGTTCAGGATACATATTAGACAACTCACATCTGGACTGAATATCTATTAGGACCATATGCTCTACTCAGCTACAGCATCATGTTGGAGATTGGGGAAATCCAAACCAAATGGAGATATCAGAAACTTTCAAGGGTCAAAAATAAAGTCATTTTGGTTTTCCCAGCCCCGATGGATATGGTATGTTGGCCTGCGCTCTATGCCGCGTGCGAAAGTCTCATTGCAGAAATAACCTGGCTTTAAAAATGAGAAACAACTTGAGCATTGGGGTTGAAAACAGATACATCTCAATGATTTTTCTGCTAGTAAAGTTTTGGGAGAAACGGTGCTGAAGGTCTCTGTCCTCCAAATGAGATTGGGCAGTAAGAGACCAAAGCTCTGCTTTCCTGCTGACACTTGATGATGCTGTTTTCGGTGTGGGTGTCACAGTTTCGCCCCAGTAGGATCCCTTTGGTTTACAGCCAGCGAGGCTACATGTGCCCTAAATGGCCCAGCATGGGAACACGCTGCTCACATAAAGACAAGCAAGCATTCAAATGCCATAAAAGCGTCCCGCTCCCTGATGGAGCACAGCGGGGCTGCTGAAGGAGGAATGGAGAGCATTGAGCAGCAAAAATAATCTTGTGCATGAAAGCAGGAAGGTAGAAAGAGTCCCTTTAACCAGCTTTGAAACCTGATCAGGAAGAACTAGATTCCCACAGTCTCACCAATACCTCATATAGGAAGAGGCATCTTAGTGTGTTTACAATGTTACAGGTAAGGCTCTTAGTCACCAAAGGCCAACAGACTGCTGTAGATAAGAGCATTATTTGTACCTACCCCAATTTCCTGTGACCAAGGCAGGGGAAACAATGACTTGCTTGAGGCAAGGAGCAAAGTGGAAATCAAGCAGAACTTAATACTTCGACTTCTTGGTACTATTACCATTTCATATGAATGTGCTTTTGAGCGGTGCGCTTCTCAAAGGAGCCTCAGGCCCCAGAAAAAGAGGAGGTCTCCCAGCTTAGTGGAGCACAAGGGCAACCTTTGCCTTTTGCCAAATTACTGTCTATATATCCACCAAGCCCAAAGGGGCAATCCTCCCCAAAATAACAAACCCCAAGCAGTTTTGCAGAAAACACTTCCATTCGCCACTATCATTCTTTTTTTTTTTTTTTTGGTCGCAAAATGAATTCAGTAAGATAAAATATATATATACATATAGTTAAAAGACATGACTTAAAAATCCTAAGCATCCCCTCTTATTTTCTTAATGCTTTAGACATGGACCAACACAACAAGGGCGGAGAAAAGAGAATGTACGTAGAGCGGATATTTCTGGTTGGGAGCAGGATAACTGGATAAGCAGAAAACAAGGAGCTGGATGACTGCAGTTACAGGAACAAGATGGAACTGAACAGGACAATGTGCCCGATTCTGTGTTTCCAGGACTTGCAGCATCATCTCTGCTTTGTCCTGGGAACCAGCCAGCTGAGAACAGCAGTGAATGAGAAGGGCCTAGAGGTATTCGTTGATCACAAAACAAGAGTGAGTCACCAGCATGAGGTGGCCTTGAGAAAGGCAGAAGTCTAGTATGTACCCAGTCAGGTAATTGCTCCAGGAGTAAGGCAGTAGTAACAGCCTTGCTCAAGGCCAGGAGACCTCATTAGGAAGGAGCTCGGCAAAATCTCATGACCGCCCGTGTTGAGCAAAAATGAAACAAGTAGGGAGAGAGTCCAGCAGGGTGATCAGGGAAATGCAGATCCTGAGGATCTTGATTGGTTTAGTCGGCAAAATGAAGGCAGAAGGGAAACGTCATCCTGGTTATGGATTCAAGAAAAAGCAAAACAAAAAAGAAAAACAAGCATCATGCAGGGAAATTATTTAACTAATTGTAGTGTCAAAAGATATTTAACAGCAAATGCTTAACTAGCCATAAAAGAACATTAATCGTTCCTTTAGGGTGCTAAACTGATCTATGGTCTCTCAGCCAGAGAAAAAATGTAAGGCTTGATACTCCTCACAAAGCATCAACATCCCAATGAAGTCAACACCGAGTAATCAAACTTCTGCCCTCCACCCCTGTGACTGGCTGCCTGCAGATTCAAGCAGATGTTTCTGAATTCCATGTATTGAATTCCTTTTGGAAGCTCTTGTGTTTTTTTTTTCAAATGCCAAGGTCTAGAGACTTCATTTTCTTCAGATGAAAGATTGGATTCTGTCAGTTCTGAGTACATACGTGGGCTGATCTGGCCTATGGGCCGTATGTTTGACACCTCTAGGATACTGTGTTATTGTACCCGGAGGAGGTGATGGGGACTTATTTATAGAGACAGTGTCTGTCAGGGGAAGTTATAAGTGTGATTTGTGTGGGTTAAAATAGGAAGAGAATGTACTCTCTTAAGTGGACACTCCCTTGATTTTAGGCACTGTCTGGGTGAGCTCCCGTAAGGGACCTTAACCATATTAATATTTTTTTTGGTGGGAACAAGCGATATTTTTAGAGCCTTCCAATTTAGAGAAATGGCAAGTCCAGGGACTTCTGTGACCTGTCATCTGTGCCTTGCATAGCTGTAGACACCACCGCAGAGCGAACGCATAACACGACCTCCTTGCAGGGGCAGTGCTCAGCACCCGCTCAGCGCAAGGGCAACTCCGGATCGGGGCTAACAACTCCTCAGCCTTCCTAGCCTACTAAAGTCCACCAAGCCAGATCCTCTCGTGCTTGTTAGGTCCTCTCCCTTCTTGCCACAGAGACATTAAAATATACTCAAGGCCCTGCACAAGCCTGATGCAATGACAACTACTTCAATAGCCTTTCACTTTTCTCTCACATCCATTTCTAAATCACATACACCCCTAAAGCAGAGATATCACCGACACTAGTGGCTAGGCTCCCACTCATTAAGAACACAGTGTCCCTGACACAAGACCCAGCATAGGAAGTCCTTAAATTGCTGAATATCATGTACGATCCATAGTCTTTCTGCAAGCCACCAGCACTCAGGAGAGTGTGAGCCAAGACATTGGGTAGATGGACTTTCTGTGCAACCCGCCAAGGCACTTCTGCTCTGATGTTTAGCCCCAAAAGTTGAGTCAAGTGACCTCTTCTTCCAGAATACCTTGATAGGACACAAAAAACACACTGGTTAAAGAAAAGGAAAACAGCTCCTGATGACTTCAGGACAGTGGTCTGGGGTCTCACCCTGTCTCACTGAAACTGTTCGTTCTCCAGGGTAAATCGTTTGAGAAAGAAAGCTTCCCGACATTAGCACCTCACACACCACCAAGCAGCTTGCTGCCGCTTGAGAAACGGCCAACAACAATAACTTTCTTGCCGAGCATAACTACATAAGATTTAAAGTAGCCAATGAGGTTTCCAGGCTTTTGATGCTTCAAAAGAGCGAGCTCCAGCAGTAAGCACACAGCTTAGAAAACTTTAATCAAATGCACTAGTTCACAGCAAGAGCAAGTAGATAAAACACATGCAAGATTTTCAAACCAAGTCATTTTCGCATATGGTAACACCATCCTCTCCTAGGGGAACCCGTGAGAGGCAACGACGAAAATGCCCTTATTTTAAAAAATTCCTTAGTATGTCCAAACTGCCATCTTTGCTTAATCTCAAACTTACATAAACCAATGCCCTTGGTTAGGGGTCTAGCCTGCTGATATTTTAGGTTAAAAACAAACCACCACCACCAACAAAAAACCCCACAAAACACACACCCCACAAAGCACATGCTGTTTCCCTTGGGAATCCCTACAGGAATCCTTACACAAACTGTGCCCCAGCTGTATGTCCAGCCCTGAGGAGCTCTGCATGCCAGTGGAGATGAACCCCTCGAAGGATATGTTATCGGGAGCATCATGCAGCTCTCTGGGCTGCAGATTAGTAACAACTAAATCCAGAGCTCCTTCCAAAACTGAAACAATATCAGCTTGGAGCAAACAGTTGTCCTAAATGAAAATTCATCCCATGCTAAATTTAACCAGGTTGCATGACAGCACATATGTGTTGACTTCAGTGAGGTTTCTGAGGCATGAGGGAGATCATAAATAGGCCCTAACATCTGACAAAATGAGACAGAAAACACGACTTTGCTTTCCGTTCCACTTTTGTTTAGAATTCAGTTCTTCCTTAAATGCTCCGACATGCAGCCTATTAGCACCACTTCTCCTTCGAAGGAGGATGCAGCCAAACTAGCAACCTAAGAAAGCAGAAATAGTCATTTTTCCCTCAGTATCATGCACAATTTAATTGGAAAAAAAGTTATTTGCAAGCGGAAAGCTTCTAACTTTTGCAAACTTTCTGAGCCTTGCTGCCGACATCTTGAGTGCCACAAGCTCCTTCATCACAAGCCGCTGTCACCATTGCTGTAGTCATCTCACGACTGCCAACCAGTGTGGGTCTTGAAGGACACAAGGCTCCAGCCCACACGCTCCTGGTGATGGGAGCACCTGCACTTAGGTGAGATGAGGACCGCTGGTCTGCGGTGGGACAGTAACACGTGGCTAAGCATGGCTGTCCATGCCGAGCAGCCAAAATGGGCCAGTAGACAGCAGGTGTTGCAAAGGTACTTTAAATAACAGTTAATGAAAACCATTACTAGAAAATAGAATGCATGCCAGGACTCTGCATTCTCCTCTCGACCAGTGTGTGCCCATGCACGTATGTGCATTTTTGCTCACTTACAGATAATAGAAAAAATAATTTTCATTATGTTTGTAGCAAGATTAGACTTAAGCCAAAAGTGACTGGGGTCTTGATCTCAGCCACAGGAAACATCCCAGCCAGCCTGGCAGTCACTGGACAGGGAAAAGATTCAGTGCTTGTAAAATGATGCGCATGAAATCCCAAGCTGTACACTGCTGTTCTCCGTGGCGCTTGTGGTATATGGCATGTCCCAGGGTTGGTTTCCTCTTTGTATTTGAGATGGCATCAACTAAGTTCAGTTTTGTGAGTGCATCATCTACCACATACGAACACAGGAGCAGTTTTGGTGAATCAAACAAGCGAGCAAAGAAATCGAAGCACGCTCAAACGCCACAGTGTGGGTTTTCTCCTATTGTATGGCAGTTTTGAGAGCAAGGTGCCGGGTAGGAAGGAAGCCAGTTCCTCTCACGAGGGTGCAGGAATGGGGCAGCACGTGAATATTGACACAACGCTTTCTCTCCCTTCCCCTTCGTCTCACTTAACATTTACCTATTGTTGGCAGGTACTTAATATTTTTCCATTCCCCACTAAACACAGAGCAAGTACTAATCAAGCATTAAGGAAATGTTAATGTAAAATAACATCATTGACCTTGTCACTCTGAAAATCTTTCCACTCAGAACTGAACTGCATTTAACTTCGGGTTACCAGACATTATTTGCACCCTCTCATCCACTCAGGAGGAGCACAACAAGGCACAGAGGGCTCTCCTGCAGTCAATAGCAAGAAAAGAGGGGCTGTAACTTTGCCACTGCAGAGGCTAGATGGGGGGCCCCACTGGAATGCCTTTCTTTCTCAGATCCTAAGCTTTTATCTTCAACTGAGCACCTGTGAAGTAAATAATTTTTCCTTAAGACTCTGGGCAATTTGGGTTTTTTTTTTCAGCTTATTTGCAATTAACTTGTGTTTGCTTTCCCCAGAATCTGCCAGCTTTTCAGGCTGAGGTCTTTCACCTCTGTGTATAAACTACAAAAACTACAAAAATTTTTCTTTCGTTTCCCTCATCTGTTCAAAGTTACAGAAAACTCTGTCTGCAACAAGGGCAGAAGCACCCATATTTGCCTTCATAGTGTAAAGGAAATGTTGGAGAAGGTGCATCATGGAGGGTGCAGCCAAACTAGCAACCTAAGCCCATGCAATGATCCAAGTCCATGCAACAGTAAGATTTTGATTATGCACAAATGCAGCATAAAGTCAAACGGAGCTAGAATGAAAACCTCACTGTTTGGGAATAGGAAATCTCCCTGTCAGAAATAGCTGAATAAATGTTCAGCATCTCCCAGGGAAGTTGCTGCTACGGAGAGAATGTTTTCTACTGGAAGCTTGAGGATAACCTTATATTTAAATTTTTTTTTTTTTTTTAAGGAAAAGTGCAAGCTACACAAGGGTACAGCAAAAAGCATGGAAACAGTTTTGATGGAAAGAAAAGAAAACTGGAATCTCCCAGATAAAGCAAGTCGCACAGGAATCCCGCTGCCTCTTGCTTCCAGGCCTTCCTAAGCAACGTGCAGCTGTTCATGAGTAGTTCTGGCCAGCTTCTTCTAGGATACTCAGGGTTTAAACACTCTGTTAATGTGCAAAGGATATTTACTCAATGCGCTTCATCCCCTGAAACAAGCAAATTCTTGGCAAAAAGAAACATGTCCAAGTTTAAAGGGAGTGCTCTCCATCTCCTCAAGCTTCTCCTACATGAAGGAAGGAAAAAAAAAAAGAATGAGAATTTACTCCTCCCCTGGCTCAAAGTCTCCGTTTAGCCCAAGAAAACATAGTTGCCTTCCATGCAATGTAATTACAAGTCAGCTGAGAAAGTTGGAATGAAGGAAAACAGATCCATACATTGGCAAAGTTACATAGTCCCTCAGCTTTGAGTGATGCCAACAAATCCATTACGGCAAATGTATTTTGCACTGGGAGAATCCCACTTCAGGATTTACAGGCTTAATACAGGAAACTTAGACCAAAGCAAAAGAAAAATTCTCTCCCATTCACTATTTCAACTGGAACAGGACTTTTCCCAAGTGAAAAGTAAATTGCTGAGAACATGCAACTGAAATGATTAGAATTGCTGAAGGTTTTCCCTTTAATTTTTTCCTGTCCTTTCCCTGCTCCAAAAATTCCCACGATAGTCAATGTCAGATTTCACTTGCTCTTGAATTCCTTCTCCTGAAATCATAAATATTTATCACATGAATGGGGTCCTTGCGAGTCTCTCACATTTATGAAAGAAAGCAGTTTGCTGCGGGATTTGACCTTGAAAATCTTCCCTAGTCTCATTGACAGGAGCCAATGCTATTTTTCCTCTTTTTTTAATAGCCTTGGCAACTTGTGCCAGACAGACAGAACAGCCAGACAGACCACCCCCAGAATATTAAAACCAGTTAAGGGTGAGTAATTTTGGTATAGGGACAGCCACTACACGGAGGCTCACAGGAGGTGGTAAGGTGGGGGGAGATGTTCATTAATGAATGTAAACAATGAAAGTATGTTTAGAACATGGCTCATTCAACGTAAAAAGCCAACTTCTTTGGTTAGAACAATGAAATCTTCCATGGAAAAATGACTTTTAGAAAACTTGCCTGTTTTCCATTGGCCTTAAAAAGCCCATTGACTGGAAAGGTCCCTCCATTTTAAATCCCTGTTTAAGGTCAGGAGACTAAGCAGCATCTCAGCCTCACTGAAGGAGGAGGCAATTCCCAAAGGATTATTTTGACTTCTTATCACTTCTTCCACTTGCTTTCCCCAGTTTAGCACATGGTCTCAATCACATCGCGGCCAGCTAACCCGAAAACAAGCCGCTAAATCAGTTCAGCAGCTGCCTGTGCATGAAAGTCCCATCCCGGGAAAAAAAAAGGCCTTAAATATTCTTCAGGATGCAAAAATGGGCTTGTATCACAAAGCAAAAGAAATATTTTCCATCACCATGATGAAATATTTATTAATAGCAGACACTAAATAATCTAGTACAGACTTGTTCACCAGAGTGCAGATTTTAGTGGGAGTCTCTGAGAACCAAAGCCCATTTAATTGTAATGAATAATAGCACAGATTTCCTATATTTGGACTTACATTTTGCAAAAAGCGTTAGCAAGTAAACACAGATATTCCCAAACTGTGAATATTTAGTTAAGTTTTATTCAGATGCTTCTTGTTCTGAATATTACTCTATGAATAATTAAATTGCAACCAATTTTCATAAGGATGATTTTTTTGTTGTTTGCAAAAAATGCAACTTTCTTCCACCTGAAGCTGAATCCACCACACAAGAAGACAACTAGAGGGAACATCTTGAAGAGGAACGCAACATCAGAGCCAAAATACATAGTGAATGAAAAGCAGAGACACGACTTTTGTTCATGTGTCACCCATCCTCCTGCATTTGGTTTTTTGCAAAATGATGCTGTTGGACAGTGATGAGCTGATTTACTTGCATTTGCCTAGAGGTCTGATTGAGGGGCTGGTCCTTCGGGGTGTCTTTGGGGTGCACAGAGGCCCCAGCCACCCTGGCCACCTTAGCGAGGATTCCTGAAACGCTCTGGTGCTTTACTTGTTCAGAGCAAGTTATCATAATTTTGGGACAAAACCAAGCAGCGTTTCCAAACTTGAGCATATATTTAGAGCTTTGGGGCATTTTGAGAGCAACACATTCATCAGACTCGCCCGCTGATAAAGAAGAGAGCCACTTTAGTGTTCTGCATTAACATAGCTTTAGGTCAAGAGGATAAAACTCCTTAAAAATCCACTACTGAAATAACACGCTCCCTTTTCAGAATAAACCAGGAACTTGAAAACTGTTCCATTATCACTTAGACCAGAATGAAACCAGGCTATTTCCCAGTATTTCCCCAAGAAATACCTCTGTGGGGTGTCCTCCTTGCTCCCGAGAGGGTCTGTACAGGCCGGGAGCCTCATGGCGAAGCAAGGGGCCAAGACAGCGGTTTTGGAAGCTTCTCCAAGGTTAGGGGCAAGCTGAAGGTTCCAGGGAGCTTGA
Organism: Tinamus guttatus; assembly: GCF_059628265.1. Classification (NCBI taxonomy): domain Eukaryota; kingdom Metazoa; phylum Chordata; class Aves; order Tinamiformes; family Tinamidae; genus Tinamus; species Tinamus guttatus. The sequence continues at coordinate 888,693 of NW_028289126.1, read as the reverse complement.
GCTGAGCTGACTTCAAGGCTTGGTGGATAGCAGAGAAACCGGAGAGCCAGGACAAGAGGCAGCAGGTAACTTCAGACTCCTCTGAACTTCAGCCCAGCTTACTGGCAAGGTCTGCACATATAGGAGAACTGCTAGTCAAACTGGGGCTGAGTCCTGGCTTCCTACAACTGCAATCTTCTGTTTTCATCATTAAAGAAAGAGGAATTGCAATTCTACCCGGCCAGTCCATTGCTTTGGGCTTTGGTTAAGTTTTGACAAAAGCAACACAATATTTAGAAATTTGTCAAGAAACAGAAATTCCCAAATTTTTTTCAGTAGTCTGGAAGAACCACATGGTAAAATAACATGAATTAAATCTTTTTTTTTTTCCCCTATATATAAAAGTTCAAACAAAATCATCAGAATGCGTCTGTATCTCATCAAGAAAAATTAACAACTATAATTTCTTTGTTTCAAAACTTTTCTACCAAAAAATGGCATGTGTGTGCCATTTCCCACAATCCATCTTGATTGAAATGACATTGCATTTTCTGGCGAGGAAAAAAAAAAAAAACCTGTCCTGTCATAGAAAGAAAACCAAACACTTTCCCCAGAGGAAAACCACTCGTTAGTGTTCACTAGCTCAGGACTAGGCCTGCTGAGCTGCCTTCTCCCTCCTAGTCATGTCCTCTGCAAGAAGTCTTGAGAGTAAAGTGCTAGCTAGGTCAGTCCTGCAGCACATAATGGGTCTTGAATGGAAAATCCCATCATTTTCTTGTAAAAACAAGTCCGAAAATGCATTTATAGCATAGGTTCGTTGTTTTGTTTTCAGCTTGCAGGAGGGTTTTAATCTTCTTTCCTTGCCACGTGAACTGCCAACTAACCTGAGAAGCAGAAATCCTAAATGAAAGTTTGAAACCAACCACCAAATGTTTAGAAACCAAAAAAGAAACTCAACAAGGAAACCAGCCCTTTTAAGACCGTGTTCCAGTAAGATGCCAGGGCCGGGTCACTTGGTTGTCTTGTTGGAATAACCACGTTTTTAGGTTTTCAGAACAAAATATATGAGGTTGGGCAGTCAAGAGGGTTAGTCTTGGGCTCACATTTTCACACAAACAAAGGGTAATCTGGTCTGGCGCAGTCTGGTCATTGCAGCAGTGTAGCTGAAGGTTAGGTTTTATGTTTATTAGCATCATCCAGATGGCGTTTTATGTCCTTAATAACTTTGTCCCTGACTAAGCCATGAACCTACTGTTTGACAAACACGGTAGGAAATATCCATCAGCAGAAAAGCCATTTTGTAACGAGGGGGAGAGCCGGGATGTTTAAGACGCCTACAATTTACTTCTGTGTACCTGTCACCCTTTGCTGTGTACACTGCGCATTGTAAAGCACTTTAAGCGGTCGTCCTTAAGCCAAGGGGTCTGGACAAATTAGTACTATATGTTTGCTCACTCCCGACAGCCCCGTGGCTCCTCGCAGGCTGCCAGGGCACCCGGAGGCAAGGCCAGCCGTGGGGCCCCTCCGCCTCCTCTGTCCCACCAAGACTCGTAAACTCAGAGGTGACCCCTAAATTAGGGTGAAACTCCATGTTTTTGCTGGGGACAACTCAGCTCTCTCAGCTCATTGAAGGCCCTGAAGGCCACTTGCAGCGTGGTGCACGGGATCACGTTTGACACTTGATAAATCCGTATAAATACCAACGAGATGCTTCTAATCCGAGTCGTGTCTCATTACTGCATGCTGATCAAACGCACGGGCGAAGGAGATTAAGCAATCCAGGAGACTACATGCTCATGCCCCTGGTTTACTGAATTTAAGGGAAATTGGTTCAGCCTCATAATTCACACACGAGCAGAACGGATGTTAACAGCCCTTGTGGTGTTTCAGGACAGCGTTTGCTTGGAATTAAAGCAACTGGAGAAAGCCTTGCACTCTGGGAAGTGCATACGTACGGCTGCTGAAACCGGCACGCCCCGGTGACATCAGCATGGGGTTTTTTTAAGCATACGTTCGCCTTTTGCAGGGATATTTTGAGACCCTAAGAATGTCACTACAGAACTGTCCCAGTTTTTGATTTTGAAAATGTCACCTGTGTCATCATTGGAACTGGCTGTTATTTCCAGAACTAACCATTTGGGGAATGGTTCGTACGCAAAGCTCAAACCTTAGCACCCGCTCTGCAGTGAAACTGAGAAGGCAAAAGTGCTGGCACTCACTGGTATCGGAGTCATCCAGAAATTGGCTGGCTTACCTCCGGCCAGTCTTTGCTGTGCCAAAATTCAGGAATTCACATTTCTCCTTGGGTTTGCTATTTTCTTTAGGCATTCATTTTGAACGTGACCAGCTGTTCTCAGAACAGCGATCTGGAGCCATATTCTATATTTTTAGAGCAGGCATCTTTCCTGTTAAACAGAAAGATGAAAAACTCCAAATTAGAATATGGTAAAGAGGAAAAGAAGCAAAATCACAAGCGCAAAGCTGCTGCTGCTCGCCCAAAAGGCTTGCATCAGAGATGCAGAGCAGCTTGCCTGGTGAATGCAATCCTTTACCTGAAGCTCGAGCAGAAAACGAGCCAGGGAGATCTCACTACAACCAAGCAGGTCCCTGGGAGTCCCAGGCTGTCCTCACGCTCAGCTGAAGGCATCCAAAGGGACAGTCCCACCCGGGCGCTGATTCCTGTCTAGTCTTTGGGTCAGCATTGCGCATTCAATCAAGCTAAAGAGCAACCTGAAAAAAAAACAGGCAGTTTTGGACAGAGCCGGTCTCCCTGGTCCCTGTACCGTGCACACTCTCCACCATGCCCTTTGCCCGCAGCAGCCTTCGGGTCTCTCCTGCGCAGTCACTTCCCTGGAGAGGCTCTGGCTCTGGTGGAGGTCAGTGAGTTCATCCTGCTGTTTCAACCATCCAGTTTGTTTCTTCACCCACTAGGTAGCGCCACTTCTTTTTTTGCTTTAGTTTTACCCTACGTATTTTAAATTTTGAAAAAATAAAAACAAATACAAAAAAACCTGCAAGCCCAACATATTGAAACATTGGCTCATTCCTATGGCCAAGACTTAACAGGTCATCTCTGATTGTCCAGGTTACTCCTAATTCTCACCAGTTTAACTGAACTTTCAAGACATCATGTTTTCCTGCGGCCCTGTGCCTGTCAGGTGACTTGCGTGGGTATCTCCTCCCGCTGTTGAATACTTGCCCCTTGGCAGAAAACTTTGCTGCAGCCCACATGGGCCCATTGCTGAAATGAATGCTAAAAACTCACAGCAAAGTAACCAATGAGTAGTTCCACTTGTCCCCGCTGTGCTGTCGGGACACTCAGATCCAAATCACCAAAGGAAGACCACGTATTTTCCCAGATTCCTCCCCTATGGCCAACGGAGAGCGTTCAGGGAGGTGAAGGAGGCTCTGACACGCGTGGGCCTTTTCCCCGTTATCCTTCCCTTGCATCAGCGCAGGGTGCTCCAACACCCCGTCCTGGACACAAACATGGGCTCCGGGGAGCAGCACTGCAGCAAAACAGAACACATTTACGTTACGGTTGTAATTTTTAAGATGAAAGGCTATGAACCCCTGGGCTTATTATTAGGGAATGCCTTGCTAGCTGTTTTCTTTTGCATCTGTTCGTGGCCATTTGTAGAAAAAACATTTCTGCCCAGGAACTGTTTATTTCAGATCAATTTTTCCTCCGGTTCCCAGCAATTTCTGTTTTCCGAGGAACGAAGACCAGTGTAGTTCTCTTCTACACCATTTCACTACACTTACATTTTTTAAAATAATTGATCATATCTCTGTAATTTTATACTTTTATCTTAAAACACAGGATACATACAGTCACTACTCAGCATGGCCAGTGAATTATGGCTTATTTGGGATTTTAAATACAAAGATTATAAAAGCGCTGGTTCAAGTGCTGCCAAGTGAACTAAACTTAGTGTTCATGGTATCTGGCTAAATACATGTTTTTTAAGTAATAAGAGGGAGCCGTTATTGAAACTGCAATCATCTTTCACAATAAACACTGTTTTACTTGAAGGCTTCTATACAATAAAGTTATATCAGTAGTTGGGTATGCTTATAATTAACACAAATATAGGGAAAACACACTAATGTCTCTTGAGCTGTGTTTCTTTTGTGGATGCTAATGCAAGGAATAATTTAGTGCGTTGGGCGGGCCATGGTCTGTTGAAGGCATGAAGGAAGAACGGGCAAAAGTGTCTGCTCAGAGCACCTCGTTCTGCACAGCGAATGTAATCAGTGTGCAGGCTGACACTCCTATAGGAGAAAGCACAGATACAGCCTATATGAATGCTGCTGAGCTCTGCTGAACTCCTGTGATCTCTGTCGGATGAAAGTTCTGCAAAACTGGTGGTTAGTGTTAAATTTCAGACATGGGCACCAGGGGAGAAACAGGTTTTATCTGAGCTCATATGAGACCTGGCAGCAAGACTCCTAAATCAAAGACAAACCTTTGCCTTCTCTTGTTTGTACCTAAGATTGAAAAATGGGAGATCTTGGCTTAAAATACATGTAGTTATGTTACATTTGTATAAAATATATACATGCTTCTTCCTTAAACAGGTCACAGTGACAAAGCACATGTGGCAACAAGTTTGTTTGCAGGACTGGAAATGCAATTAGAAATAAAAATATTTAAAATAGCCCTTTTACATGAGGGACAAATCGAGTAGAGTGGCTTTGGGAGAGTTTTTTTTCTGTCTCACATATAAAAAAAAATCCCAATTGTGGTTTCAGTCGCCAAAACCTGAACTTCACTTTCACAGTGCACCCTGCAAATGTGCACTCACATATTTTATTAAAATCACTTCGGGCATCCTGGTGAGGTCAAGGAGGTGTTAAGCACATAAATAACCACAGGATCAGGATTCTAAGGAAGGCTGTGATCAAATGATCAAAATGAGAACCCTCGTTTTGAACCAAGTGGCACTTCCCATTGAAAACTGCTTCCCCTGCCAGGCGAAAAATCTTCCTTTTCTGGTTCCTTTTCATTTGCTCCTCTGGGGAAAAAGAATGTGAAAATGCGGCCATTTCCCCGACGAGGTATTTCCCGCTTTCCCGTGTCTACAAGCATGACCCTGCAGCCTGCATCCCAGCACGAACACTTCTAAAATACTGTGCAGAATAATATCCTTCTTCCATTAAAAGCCAAGTTAGTTTGTTATATTTCTCTCCTTAAATCCAAGCACTTTTCTGGGACTTTGACTATCAAAAGGTAACCAGATTTAAAACCAATTTCCTAGCAGAAATCCCTCCTAAGGAGATGAGAGACCAGCTGATGCAACTGGCAAAATTCACACTTTTAATTAAAATGATTAAACACAAGAGACCCCATTGCCTGTTTTGTGTATAAAACAACAACAAAGTAGCGATTTATGAGAGAAATATCATGTTGCTGTATATCTTAAAGGCAAAGCTGAGAACTGATTTTTTGCAAGGTGTTTCTACTCTTTTTCCTTCTCCAAATTCCTAGGAAATGCAGTCTGTTGTTGTAGGCTTCTTTTATAATCCGTAATTATGTACCTACATGCGATGAGTGTGTTAATCCCAGTGCTATTCCATGAGTAAACAGAACCCGAAATGAACCTTTTCCTCAGTGGTCAAAAGGATTCCTGTTGCAAAACCCGTCTTCTCTGAAACACTGCATATTTTTACCGTCTCTTTTATAGAAAGTGTTGCACAATAATGATTTAGCTTGTTTTACAATATACAACTCTGGGACAAGTAAACAGCTTTCATGAGAAGATCAAGAGAAATACATATTTTTAGTAATATTAAATATATTTATAGAATATTTTACAGTCAGGTTCCCTGCAAAAATAATAGCACATCCTTTCTGCTGCACTGCTTCTTAATAAGATCATTAGAGATGTCTTACTCATATCCTGGGAAGTAAAGCCCATGTACGAATTATTTGTAAATGCAGTTAAATTAAAATCTTCAACTGCTTTTACTCCCCAATCATGAAAATAACTACATTCAGAATCATTTCACTTTAAAAAAGTCATTTTAGTCTAAAGTTTGGCAAAAAAAAAAAAAAGAAATGCTTGGAAATTTACATTTTTGTCACTACATAAATCAAAACTTACTTTACATATTAGAACAATTTTTGTGAGAATTTTGGATCCGAGCTGATAACCTTTTGCCAAGTTTTAACGAAATGCAAATTGAAACATCTGAGAGATGAAAGAGACGAGCGAGGTTTGTGGCTCCATCGCAGGATTATTGCCCCGTAACCCGCGCGCCGCGGCCCCGGCTCCGCCGCCCTCGCGCTTGCCGAAGGCCAGCAGCCCTCGCGAGCGCCGGTCTGCGCCTGAGATAGCCCCATGGCGCTGACTTGCAAACTGCTTTGCCAAGGGAACATTCCTCCCAGCGCTGTAGGAGGGAGGATGTGTAGAAAAGGGCAGCAAACCATGGCAGGAGCTTAATTATAGCACTGCTAATGGCACGATGAGCGCAGGGCTTCAGTGGCAGCGAGCACTTGGGGAGCAGAGCACTGAGCAAGCAGCCGGGCCGCCGGACTGGGCCCACTGGGGTCACCCGAGGCGGATTTTTTTAGGTCGATCTGCCCTAAATCTCTGAATGGCATGAGGGGGCTTTTTGGTCTGGGCAGCAAAGAGCGGAGGCTGAGGGCACTCCACATAGGTGACCGAGAAGATCCTTGTGTGAGCATCTTCCCCTGCAAAAGCCCCTGCTGCAAGCACACGCCAGAATGCAGACCTTATGTAGTGATGAGGGAAGTGTTAATTAATATCTTTAGTCTCTACATACTACAGCAGGATAAGATTAAGAGGGGTGAGGGTGCACCGCAAGAGGTTCCCCTCCCTCAGCACCAAAGCAAAGGAAGCAGCAGCAAGTCCTTCGTGGTGGGACACGGTGCATTTACAGCAGACAGCGCATGCTGGAGCAGAGGAGCCCCTCCGTGGCCCTCCACGATCTTCCCAAGCAGCGAGGGCTCCACAGGCTTTTCCCCTTGCTCCTCTAACCAAATAATCTCAAACTAAATTGCAGGCTGAGCTTTTCTCTGGTAGGAAACCGTTCCCACTCGAATTTCACTGTTCTAATTGCAGAAGCTCAAAATAAAAATACTTTCATTCGAGTAACCAGCATTGCGAATGTGTTCAGCGGCCTTTGCTTCCCCAAGGAAGCTGAAACTCACATAGCATGTTCTTTATTGTCACTTTTATTGGCATTATGGGACCTCAGAGGTGCTGTCCTACCACAAAACTAAGATGGTTATCCCTACTCCAAATCATGGTGTTTTTTTTACAAGGGTTTATAGCCCTTCTTTAATCATCTCAGCATGCACTACATGGAGTCTGCAGTGGAATCAATTCATTTCTAGCAAGTATTGGGCCAAATGGTGCTTTCAGTCTCTGGAGGGTGGGTGGGGGTAAAATATATCGAACAGCTGGGGCCACCCAGTAGTTCAGCAAGCCATGGCAGATACAAGCAGAAAACATCTTTAAAGAGCCCTGAACTCCTCAGCAAAGCCGTAATTATATTCTGAACATTTTTCCCATAATCATTTTCATCCAAAAATTTGCCCAAAAAATTCATCGTGAAAGGCGTAGAAATCTACATTTTTGACACTCCATAAATCAAAAGCTTATTTTACATAGCAGAACCAAACTGCTGTATATTTTACCTCAACTGCACTGCCTTCTAGCACTACCTGCTCCTCTTCCAGACTCCTGGATTTTAACATATCCTTTTAAAAATTCATTATCCTCTCCATTAATACATAAAGAATACAGTATCTCAAAAGTCAGCTCTGTGAAATACAATCCAACCCTGCAGCTGACCTGGCTCAGTCTTTACTACGATGACTCGGAGTAACCCGGATCGGTTGCCCCGTGCTTCCGTCTCTCCGGGTTCCCGCTTGGCAATTCCCAGCGGGTTAACAACCCTCCTCCTCCTCCTGTTGAAGGCGCAGCACAAGGTTTGCAGGCGCCCGCGGTGTGCTCTGGTGCTCACCACGCACCCACGCCGCCGCGAGGACAGGCAGGCGCCCGCGCGGAGCACGAGGGCTGGGAGTGTGCCCTGCACTTGCCTTAGCGGGGGAAAAAAGGATTGACCTGCAGTTACAACCCTGAGTTCTTCTTTAAAACAGCGCGAGATGCCTTTTTATCCGGGGAATCAGATCATAAACCCATGTATTCCAAGCACAACGAAACCAAACCAAAAATACGAGTAAAGCTGGTAAATAAAACTGGTTGTAAATAAAAAAAAACTGGCTGTAAGTAAAGCTGGTAAATAAAGCGAGTAAATAATGCTGGCTTTCAGACATGACGAAGCTGGGTTTGATTTGTGTTATTTATCAAGGGTTAAGGAACTTTGTTTCCCTTTGTCAGCCTCCTGAGCCATTAGCTTTCACATTGCACCACATTCTTATAAGATTAGGGGAATTTCAGCTTAGAAAATCCAAAGCATTCTGGAGCACAGCATATTTAGTTGCATTTTCCAAGTCTATTTTAAAATAATGCCGCTACATCTGATACCCCATACTTGTCTGTGACAAATGTAATATGCAAACATCTCCCACTGCTTCAACAGCCCAGGACGGGCACTACCAGCACCCCGTGCAGCTGAGCCCCGCTGTCTGCAGCGCTCCTGGTGCTGCTGAGCTCAGGAGCGAAACGAGCGCTGCGGTCCAAGCGCCCTGTAAATAATGGTTTCCATTTCCAAAAAAACTGCCCCACCACGCCCTGGCCATCCCAAAAAGGCCAGCTCGAGAGGTTTCCCACAGACAAATATATAAACCAGTGCTGAGTTTCTTTCCCTCACCCACCGCGCTAAGGCAGCTAGCTTAGTGGCCTCTCTGGAACTTATTTTTTGTTACAAAAACTCTGTGGTTTTTCTATGAACAGGAGTAAAACACGCTCAGCGTAGCCCAGCCCCTTCCCTGGTGTGAGCGTCATGCCTCAAAGCTGCTGAGTGGCAATTCAAGCCATCCTTCCAGAGATATAAATCTCCCTTTTACTATCTGCTTCTTTCCACACGTGGAGGAGCAAGGCCCAAGCCCCCTCACCCCAGTCCTGGCCGCGTTCTCCTGCTGTGATAGCATGCAGAAGGCCATGCACAGTCATGCAAACCACAGCCCAGACACAAAGCCATTACCCTCGTGGCCCTGCCAGCAGTGATGGCAGCTGAGGGTAACTTTCAGGCAAGCTTTTTAAAGGGAAAAGGAAGGGAAAATACACAGCAGAGCTCTCCGTTGTGACAACAACACCAGCTGAAGCAATACAGCTGCTAAGTATCGCAATATTCCCACCTGTAAGAGCACAGCCTGTCTACAGATACAGAAAGCAGGGCAGAGCGGGGGAAACGCTGAGCTGACCCAAGTCAAACAGGAATTCAGCTTTGCATGAAACCAGGCTCCCCACGTGCCCTCCCACAGCTTGGTTCCCTGCCACCGTGCATGGGACATCGGTGCCCTCCACAGCGAGCCAGGCTCGCTGCTGCCCGAGAGGCAGTGGCTGGAAGCAATGCTCTTCAGCTGCGTCCCTGCTGTTTCCTTCAGGTTCGGATAAAATAGCACAAACCCTGGGCCACTGGTTTCATTTCATAACAAATATGTGTATTTGGGTTTTGCTGGCACGGGTGACTCCCAAGTTTACGGAAGGCTCGGATGAAAATTGAGTAATCAGTTCTATGAAAACAGAAAAGGTTCGAGTAATTCAGGGTGGGAAACGCGGCAGTAATTTAGATTAGGGAAACAGCAATAAACCTTGTGTTAATTGGACACTCCCTTTTTTTTATTATGGCGTTCCAGGACTATTTTTGGAGCACCTGGAATTAATAGTCCTTGTTGGAACGGCAGTAGCAGCTCTAGCAGCTTCAGCTGAGTTGAGACCATGTCAGTTTGCTGGTCTCGGCACCAGGAAACAGCATGGCAGCTGTCCTTGTTCCACAGTATTTGCAGTCTAAATCTGAAGTGAAAGACAAAAGCAAGTCCAGAGAGAGGGAGCACAAAAAACAAAGAGTGTAGACAGCTGTGTATTATGCTGAGTTGTTCCCCGTCTTCCATTTGATCAGTTGAAATGTCTGGAGCTTTTTTCTTTTCTTTTCCTTGTAGCTGTACAGCAGACCGCCCCATAGGGTGGACTTCACCCCATGCAGACAGTTAAGCGGAATGATGCGATGAAGATTGCGTGGAAAGTCTGCGCCATACTGGGCTGTTCTCCCTCTCGAGGCGAAAGGAAACTGCGGCTTTTTCAAGGTGAACTTACTCAGCACCTAGGTTACCTTCACTGATAAGTATGCATATGACTAGTGATAGTGGACCCAAGAGTCACAACATCAGACACACAGAACAGAAGGATGGACTTCTGTCTTCTTCAGTTCAAAAGTGAGGTTCTTTACTAGAGAACAGTATGTGAAATTTTAAAGACAAGGCCTTACCTGAGAAAAAATTGTAGCAGTTCTAGATACCAGGTGTGTAGTCTGCTCCCTAATTTGTCTTGTACTTACTTGAATTTTTAGATGGACATTCCTCAAAAAGATTTCAAGAAGATAAAAGATATCCCAACCTCAAACTAAAACTTTTTTTCCCTCAAATTAGTCTGTTCCCTTTGCTCTGCCTTCAGTATCTGCAGTTCATTTTTGTGAGGCCCTTACAATATTTCCAGCTCCCCCAAGGAACCAAAGAGAGGCATTCAGTGCTCATACGGATCCCAGGCACCTATTGCCTGCTTGCATATTGTACTACATATGGGCACATGGCAGAAGCCTAGGCAAAAACCTGGAGGTGGCCAAGTCCTGTCACACAGGTGCGACCCCTTGGCACAGCGGGCCAGGTACTGCACATGTGTTACAAAACCACGCTGAACATGGTCGGTAGCTCTTAATCTATTTCTGGGCACGTCCAATCCCTCTGTTTATCCGTGCCCCTCATTCCTGTTTTCCCATGTTTGGACTACCCACTTCAGGGCAGAGAAGCTTTTTGGATGTTCTGGCATTGTACTCAGATAATTTTCAAGTCTTTTTCATTTGCCAGCACTGAAAAAAAATCAGTAGAGAAGATACAGACTCATTTATTAGGCACTTATGCCAATTAAATATAGACTTGTTCTTCTTAATTATATTGTCCCTGCTTCTCAGAAGAGCCCATGAAGCTCCAGGATCCATCAGAGGCTGTCTGACAGCATCCTCATTTCAGATGAAGCTATCCGGCATAGCACCAATGGCACTGTAATGTTCTCGCTTGGACTTGGAGACATGTGAGGCTAACTCATAACATGTTTCTCTGATACTAAATCTGCCCCCACGAATGACTAAAACGGGTGCTTTTTGGTACACTGCAAAACGCACTCGTACTGCAGAAGGCTGCATCCCTTGGCATGACAGCAGGCAGCGGGGAAGACTGCGGGTGACACCCAAGGGGTGGAAGAGATCACGAGGAGACAAGAACTTCTCCTTGGTGACATCCTTCTGAGTTTGCAGGGCTTCTCGGCAGCTGCTGCCTGGGATTTTTGCTTAGCAATCTGACTAAACGCTTCATACTAATTCATACTCTATTCACCACAGACACCCGAGGCTTGCACAACTATTTCAATGAAAACGTGCAGCCTCAACTTAAACGAGTTTTGCCCCAATATTTCCTTTCTTGTTGCCAAGCCAGGCCAATAGCTCTTACCTTCCTGAATCCCCCTCTACTGCTGGAGAAGTACGATATACAAGTCAGATATTTCAGATCCACCTCACAAACTGTTAGCGTTGCCGGGAAAGTATTGTACGTGATCCTGGGATCTAGGTAATACAGCCTGCAGAATACTGTAGTTTGTTTGTGGGCATAGAAGCTAATTTTAATGCGTTTTTATATCTGAAATACTGTAAACCAGTCTCTTCAACTTATATTACCCATCGTAAACTTTTTTAACCTGTGAGTCATTTTCAAAATAATAAACGTAACTATTCCATAAAAATATCTCAACACAGAAGAGCCAGAAAAGTGAAGGACATGAACAGATGGCACATCAATCTTCTGCATTTATACAATTTGTTTTTAATGCAAATAGTGTGGGTTGCCTGCTCTTGCCTTGGATATTGTTCCAAAGACGAGCACATTTTCTTATCTTTCTGGATCAATGTGACATTTGCAGTTATCATAAAGTGGGAGCCCATTTAATGATGTTAATGCTTCCTTAATGTAAAAATAAAATCACCTCCTTTATAAAAGCAAACAGATTAAAAGTCCCAAAGAGACCATTGAAATCTGTGACATTTGCAGTTACTGGTGGCTAGATGGCTTGATTATATGCAGGTAAAAAAAAAAAAATCTTAAAAGCATTGTTTACGCTCATTAATCAGAACATTAAATAGGAATGCTGAGTCTCCTCAGCTAGAGTCAGCCTTAAAAACATATTAATAAAAATATGAGGTGTGATCTGATGCCGCCTGTTTGGATGGTTCAAAAAACCCCAAACCCCAAACAACCAAACTTATGGCCTTATGTCAGCTTGGTAAGTCTTCAGGCCCCAGCTGGAGCACACCGTCTGCATTCTTATTTGCAGGCGTTGGAAAGTGGCTCTGCCAAAAGCCCCTGCTTCATTCCTGTGCTGCGTCGCCACGGTGCCACCAAGCTAACGGCATCTCACTCGTGTTCGTATTCTTGCTCCAAGGGACAGAATTGGAGTCTTCAGTTTTTGTAAGGGATTTTGAGGAAAACTCCCCAACCAAGAAGCATTTTCTTCTTTTTTTTTTTTTTTTCCCTGGATTCTTATGGAAAGGGAAATTAAAAATTAAAATGAATGAAAAGGGAAATTAAAAATAATTAAAATGTCTCCCTTGAAATCATTCTAAATAGCGATCTGTCGATGGCTTCTGTTGAAGCAGATCTCTTCAAAACAAGAAAACAAATCCCAAAGAGGAGGCCCTGGAGGTCCATGCATGACCTCGCTCAGGAAAAAGGCCTGGAGGGCAGTGGAAGAAACGGGCTCGCTTGGCCTCCACCTCGCCCTGGGCAGCCTCGGCGGCGCTGCAGCCACGGCCTGACCCACGCCAGGGTGTCCCCAAGGTGCCAGGCAGGGTGGCAGGCGCTGCACAGGAGGGGACAGCTCATGGTGGCCACCTTGAGGTATGTGGGGCACAAGCCTGAGCGTCTCCGTGAGCTCCGAGTGGAACTGCTACAGGCAGGGTTTGACACATAACTCCTATATGGTTTTCACACCTTAAGGCCACAGCACAGGTTCAGTTGTCCCAGGTAGGCTTGGTCTCCATGTCCTAGCTGCATGCCACTGGCTGGGGATAGGAGGGGGAGGGATGGAAAGAGAAGGGGAGCAGCCTGCGATGAGCATTTACACTGAAGGGTTAATGAGTGCCACTGTCCAGAAACGGTGGAGCAAATACTCCTAGGAAAAGCCAGAGTAACTGGAGGATCCAGTTGTTTGCGCATAGAATCATAGAATGCTTAGGGTTGGAAGGGACCTCTAGAGATCATCCAGTCCAACCCCCCTGCATACGCAGGGTCACCTAAAGCATGTGGCACAGGACTGCATCCAAGCGGGTTTTGAAGATCTCCAGAGAAGGAGATGTGCCCAGCACATTATATCCCTAGCACCTCCCACCCGTCCCTCCAGACCTGCTTTTCCCTTTGTCCTTCTGGGCAGGATGTGCCTGGAAGAGCCCTGCTCACCTGGGCATTGGGATAAGTCATGAATTTACACATTGCCTGCACAGTGATTCAGACAAGGTAGATCTTCTCAGGACAGTGGGTTAGAGGAACAACCAAAGAAAGCTGAATTTCACTTTCAGCCACAGATTAACACTTCTTTCTTACCGTTCTGGAGGTGCTGCCCTCAGACACAAAATGGGGGTTCGCTGCTGTCAGTGGGAACAGATCCTACTGGAAAAATCACACTAAAGGTAATGAAAAGGTAATGAAAAAATGCCTTTTAATTCCCTGTCCTTCCCCTTCTGAATGAGCTGTTAAAAGACCAAGAAAAACTGTTATAGCGATACCATAAAAAGAAAAAAAAGCCAAAAAACAAAGAGCTCTCAGCTCCAGGCGTGTCCGAGGGGCTGGCAGGGAGAGACAGCGCCCACATGGGAAAGTTCTGTCACCCCATCTGAGATATCACTTAGCGGTGGCAGCTCTCCAGAGGCAGAACGGGTCCCACCTGTTTGCAATGTGTTTAGCTATTAATATTTATATAGTAGTTCAAGTGGGTAGGGGAAAAAAAAGTGGATGAAATTCATCAAATTGTATGTCATCTCTGGCGGTGTAAAAGAGAAACCGTTGCAGCAGGGGGAGAGGAGAAGGGCTTGTTTTCCTGCCTTTCTGTGGGGAGAAATGTCGCTGCTCTCAAAATGTCTCAGTGCAAAGCGTTTGGCAATTGCTGCGGTGCGATCCACACCTTGGCAGCCAGGCTAAATACCATGGCCACAGGCTGGCCCCAGCATCGCAAGACTTTGAAGAGCACCACTCCAATAACACATTCATCAGCTCTAAAGATCGACTTACAACAGCAGAAGAAAAAGATTAGAAAGAAAAGATTGATGGGGAAGTCATTTCCTTAAGCTTCTCTTAAGAAAAAAAATATCCCAAGCATTTAATTTTTAATTTTCCTAAGGTGCTGATCCAGAGATTGCCATGGGGGTGAGGATAGGCCTCCAAGGCAACCTGCCTTCTAAATTGCTGGTGAACTCGCAGAGATGCTTCCTTGCTACGGAGATGCAGGTCTCCCAGGCATGTTACTACCGCTCCATCGTTTCGGACCTGTTCTGCTTTCTAAAAAAAATACTTCTAAAATTCTTTGGATATGGAGAGGACTATGACTGACCACCCAGTAATAACCATCTCCCAGTCCTTGCTGTGTTTGAGATGAGGACAAGTACATTATATAAAGAGAAACACTTCAGTCTAGGAAAGCCAGAAACCCTTGCTCTGGGCATCCCATATTGCAGAGCACAAGGCACCTAACAAGGCAGGTTAGGAGGCTGGGGCTTAAGATGCTTCCCTGATAAGGAACTATGAAGGCTTGAATACACGTCTTTCACTTTTGGAAATGGATCTGCCTGGCACAATTAAGTTCCAAGCCATAGGCAATGGAAGAGTTTCAGTAAGAAAAAGATAAGAGTCATAAGAGCTGAAGCCAGTTAGGAAATCCAAATGAAATCTGTGAGTGCCTTTGGGCCTGCTGAAGCATATTTGTCGGTGAATTCAGTATTTCAAGAAAAGATATTGCCCAGCCTTTGCGCTGAACGATGACAGCATGCAAGAACTTCCTGAGCACAGGGACAAGGATGGGGATCTGTCTGGGCCAACAACAGACAATTGGTACTCTGTTAAATGAACTTAAACCAAAGAAGTATTAGAAAGAAGTAATGATAAACCAGAATGACATACAGCATTCAAAACCCCTAGGTCTGAGCATGCCAGGATGTCTTGTGAGGGCAGATTAGCATGCTTTCTATTTGATCTGTCTCAAGGAACCGACAAGCCACACGTAACAAACAGCGTCATCACAAGGCCTGGATATTGGCTTTTATCTCAGTTCCATCCAGCAAGTACCGCTACTTTCAACTTAATCCAAGCTCTCCCAGAGATTTCATTCTCATCAACCTACACAAAGCCTTGTTATTTGCTGTCACATGCACAACCATATATTTACAGCATTGGATTTCATGAAGTCTATATAAAAATAAAGTATCATACACTCCTGTAGTGTATTTTAATGAGAGTGCTTGCCTCTGCCACACAGACTTATCGTAGCTATTTTGAAACCCAAGTGACTCCCTTCTTTCTGGAAATAAAGAGCAAGAAACTCTTCAGTTCTATCCACTTAAACATGTTGTCTGTGTGCAGTTTTAAACAAAGAAATTCTATTACTCTTTCTCATGCTCCATTCTACACATGGGAACTGCAGGCTATGTTAAGATGTCATGCTTCCCAGTTCTTAACTTTCTCTCTCATATCCTTGATAGCAACTCTGGATCAAGATGCGGGCAATTAAAATGTGGATCTCTTCAGACTTTTTGGCTTGTCTTAGAGCAGAATTATCTAGAAAAGTCACAGGAAGGGTATTTCCCCCAGACTTGGGGGAATCTGTGAGAAACACAGAACTGTTTGCTGATTGAACATTTCTTAGCATTTTGTGCCAATGATAAGGATGCTCTTTGTGTAAGGTGCATTTAAAAGAGGCGACCCAAGGGAGCACAGGCACAAGCCTTTTCTGCATCTCCAGCAGTATGCACAAAAAACCCCAGCCTGCCTGGGTGCAAGGTGGGAAGCAGCTGGGTTTGCTCCCCTACAATCCAATTTTCTGAATGCAAAGATCTGTGTCAGAGCAAGGCCATTCCTTCTCCTTCCCACGCGATGGGAGCATGAGAGGACATCCTTTTTCCCTTAAACTACTACTATAAGTAAGGAATCTTAGCACAAAAGCAAGTAACAAACCCAGAGCATGCACCCCTGGCACCTCAGACCCCAAAGCTCAGGCACCAGTGCCGACTGCATCTCTGCCTACTCCCGTCTCTGCCAGAAGACCAGGAGAGGGGGAGTGCTGAGGGCACAAAACTGGATCTGAGGGCTTGGCAATGCCCGTGTCACCAGCTCTCCAAGACACAGGTCCTGACACCTCCACGAGGCCAGCTCTGTGGTCAGAGATGTTGCGATGCTGGGGAGCGGTTGGCGCCTGCCCTGCTCACGTCATGTATCTGCTCTGCAGTGCACCAGAGATGCCATGAAGCAGCCACATACATTACCACTTTAACATGTTTAAATCAATTCCACCTCCATTCAGATGAGTGTTGAAAGCCTCGTGTGGCTGGCAATTCCTAGAAGAGGACAGATCTTTTCCAAAAGCTAGGCTGAACTTAGATAGATACAAAATAATACTATAGATTTTCTTTCTCTCTCTCATCACAGCCCTAAGATTAGCATAAAAATGTGCTATCCTAACTAAGCAGTCTGTTAACTGATAAGCTATCAAAAAATCATCTGTTATTTTTAAAGCTCAAAGGCAGATGCCATTTCAAGAATCAGAGTTGATTGAGTAGGATTTTTAGTGCTTCATAGATTTATCATTGTAAACTTGAGGTATTTTAAAACAGAATGATTCGAGTTCTGAAATATTACTCCAAAAGCAATCAAGCATTTGAATTTTTGCTGGTCTTAAGGTTTATCTGGGATGAAAGTATTTAATTTTATATCATAAAGATTTTCAATTGTTTTCTAACACTTGCACTAAGAAAAAAGAGATCTTTTCTGCATTAGGGTCCATCCAGAAGCATGGATGTCAGAGATTCCCAGCTTCTCCTGCAGGAGCCCCTTTGGCACATTCTCTTCATATCCTTCTTCCGAAGAACATATTTGGTGAGGACCTCAGAAAGCAAATTGTAATCAAGCTTACTGTATCAAGCTTAATGGTTTAATTGGCTTGGCACTGATGAGATGCCTGCCAATATCTGTCCCATTGCCTTGCTCTGTGTTGTACAGATCCTTCATTGTAAAGTCAAAGGATACATATCATTGCAGGGAAAAAAAGGGACTACCAGCATGTTCCTTGCACATGGCAATTCAAGTACACTGACTTTTCGAGAGTAGGCAGAATGAAAGGGGTGCAATATGCAACTTTCAGAAAGAGCAAGGGAAATGTGGAATAATGCTAGCCCGCGGTACGTATGATGTGGCTGCTGCACCAGGAAAGGCCGTCTCACCATGGAGAAGCAATCAGCAGGACACGCAGCACTGGAAAGCTCCACTGGAAGGGCTTGTTCATCCATAATGAGATACAGGTGCTGATAGGAATTAGAAGTCTGCAATCAGTTATTGTGATTAATATTGAACTTTTGTGAGGTCTACAGGCTTTCACATCAAGGCATGGGCAGACTGGCCTTCCAGGGCAGCTCTTCCACATTTTATACCAGTCAAAACAATTAGACATACCTCCAAGCTGATAGCCTCCAAAAAAGAGGCATGACATTACCCCCAAAAGAGGAATAAAAGAAGTGTCACAACATGCACATCACCTGTTTTCAGGGGAACTTGCCTCTGAAATACTTTGATGCTTACAACAGCATGTGTGTGCAGTGTTTGGTGGGATGAACCTTTTTTTCACTACCTTGGCTCAGTTCAGGGTTCTCTGGCTGAACAAGGAAATTGCTTCATTCAGAAAACAGACTGTGGGTATTTTACTTTTTTTTTTTTTGAGCAGGAAATGCTCAACGAGCCCAAAGAGACAATGAAGAGCTCTAGAGTCCTTAGAATTAGCCTCACAGGCCCAGGATGCGGGGTGGGCACCCGTGTCTCTCCAAGCTACCCTGGGGCAAACATTAGAAGAGCCTGACTGCTCTTGGGGTTTTACAGCCACTAGGACAGCCCTTGTCTTATGGGAACTGCCAGCAAGGAAACCAAGAAACAAGCAACCAAACAAAATATGCCCACTACCTTCTTACACGGCAGTGGCACCACCCGGAGTGGTGGCAGGTGCCTTCCAAGCACACGTCATCTCACCCTCCGTGCCCTTGGGAAGCGCTCCAAGTTTCAGCCTCTTTTGGGTGTGCGCTGGCGTGAATTGGTTTGGGAAAAGGTGCAGTTTCAGGCTATGAACGCCCCGACTGAGCTAGCGTGGCATCCTGCAGATTCATATTCCCCTAACAAAATGACTTTAAAAACCAAGCAAAGCAAAATACCAGAGCAGGTTAAAAGCTGCTGTGTCACAGCTGACAGGTCAGCAGTGGCACAGGGACACCTCACTTTGCACATGAGGTTGTGGCATCAGTTTTTAGCAACCAGCTCCCTAAGAAGTTCAGCATTTGTCCCCTGTCTCCCTAAGACAAGGGCAGAGATGTTTTTCTTGCCCAAAATAGTTAAAAGTCATCAAACAGCTCTGTACTTAGGAGGCCAACCTTTTCCGACCTTTCTGGCTAGACCAACTCCTGTTACATTAACCCCTGACCTCGAGCCTCCTTAATAGCAATATTCCTGGGCGCTGCAATTTCCCTCCCACCGCGTTGGCTCAGGGAAATATTTACTATCTGAGCTTCAGAATTTATTTTTCAACAGAAGTGGCAGGGACCACCCTATTCCACCCTGTCCTCATGCAGTAAAAGAGAAGTAATCCTGAGATATTATTTTACCCGAATAAATGTGCTTCAGAGTCTCCTTAGCTCTGGATGAAGCCTCGACTTCCTATCAGAATCAAACAGGGACCTTGTCAGATTTGAGATGGATATAAACAAGAAATGGGAGCCCATAATTGGTGATGGAAATCAGATAAGCCTCTTTTAAATACAACCATTGATAGAGAAATGGGAACTCAAATTACCTTTGGTTTAGTCTCTTAAGAAAATAAAGTGAGGGGGGAGGGAGAAGAAAGATTGCCTCAGTAAAACCACCCTTGTGGATAAAATCACTGGGAAAGGGGTGAATGAGATGACTGTATTTTGTCAGACTCCCCAGGTTAGAAGAAGCAGACATGAAGCCAAGGAGAAAATGGGAATCACAGAGACCAGGCAAATTCCTCACCCACCATAAGCAGCGTCAGTATATGGGCTAGGTCGTGTCCCAGAGAAGGGATCATGACAACCGTTTCATCCATCTTTTTGGCCCCTGATGCCCTGATTACCCTTGTGCCTGTAGCAGGAGACCATGCAGCGGTTCTGCAGGAGAATCATCTGAAGGCAGCAGGGACATGTGCCGTCAGCCTTCTGCAAGGCCTTTGGGCATACGGGGCTTGTCTTACTGCTCCCAAGATCAGAGTAAAGGTGTTCCTAACAGGACTACAAGAACTGAGAAACCTCCTTGTTAACCTCCGGGCAAATCACCTATGGATTTGATAGTACATCTGCGTGTTGGCTTTCTAAACACGAGGGAAGGACAGGTCTGTTGCTACTCCCAGAGGTCTCACCGACCTCTTGAGCTATCTGAATTTCTCACCCTTTAATTGCAGTTAATTGCAGCAACGAGGGGCATGCAGGCGGTGGGAGGCAATGAGAGGGATGCGCGGGGGCAGGAGCCCGTGTCCACGCGGTGCGCGCCGCTTCCCGTGCCATCCGGAGCGGCGGCGCGATGCCGAAGCCAAGGTCGCCCAGGCCCACGAGGCTCAGCGCAGCTACGCTTACCTAAGCTACCGTAAGTAATACCTCTGGCTTAATTACACGCTGCAAGCGTATTTGCGGGTCGGCACTCTGTCAGGATAAATAAGCATTTTCACACAGTGTTACGTTTCTCTATTTCTTTTGGCTGCTAATATTGGACGCTGCCCAAGTCTGTCCCTAATGGCCACAATAATCATTCTTATCTGGCCTCTAATCAGTGTCATATGCAACCTTAGCACGCACACATCTCTGCAAACACGCCGTGCTCCAGCATGAGTAAGGTCATAGGGAACTCGGATGTTTTGAGCAAGTTTGTGAAACACAAACTATGTATTTTTTGAACGCTCTTTAATATTAAAACTTCTGATGCTGGAAAACTGAGGAGCTATGGGCCTGAAATACAGCTGCATGCAAACCTGATCTTTACAGTGACGGATGGGTCCCTCTGTGCAGATAAACCCCAGATTAAAAAAAATTTTTTTTAATTGTTATTGTCTTTGTGCTCAAGGACTGATTGTGGGAAAAATGCCATTCTCTGACCATAAAAATAAAAAGAAAATATAATAAAGCAGTAATTGGTCAATGATGATTGAACTAACGACGTTACAGTGCCAGTCAAACACACATAATAATTGCTCTTTGGACTCTTATGAAAGGTGCACCACTGTTTCATAAGACCAAGCCAGCATTATAAATTCTCCATTTTATGCCCATTTCCCCCATTATCACATAAACCTCAGATAAATGGCATACATTACTAAAGTCCCCTAATTCAGGCAACACGGCATGTGACACCAACCATGGGACATCCCCACCAACAGCAGGTCAGATGCAAGTCACGTCACTGGGATGATGGCCGCTTCTTCCCAGCCCTGCACCTTTTCCTTCTCATCCAAAGGCTGACGGAGGCGCTGAACGTGCTGCGAGGACTCTGGTCCGCACCTTCCGCCTGCACCGGACAGTGGGAGGATGACATCAAGCGCTGGAGCGCTGCAAATGTTAACGTGTCTCTTTGCAAGAGGGACTGCGGCTGAGAGGACCCAGGTGACCCTCCTGAGAGCTGCTTATCGCGAGCGGGGACAACCACCCCCTCCTCCTCCTCACCCCCTCATAAGGGCTTAGAGACAAGCCCCGAGTTCTTAGTGGTACTAATTGAAGTTGGAAAACCTTTCTGTTTGCCTTAATGTAGCTATCTGGAGCCTAATGGCGCGCCCAGAACTCGTATTTTACTTTCTCTTTTTATTTCTCTATCTTTCAAATGCAGCCTGGGAAGTGTATCAGGAGAAGACCATGATTTAATTTGCAGCATTAGGATAGCTATACCATGAGTGCATGTTAGGGTGGCTCTGCAAGCAGAGCCAGCTTCCCCGAGCACAGGGGAATTGTGGCATGAAGGAAGAACAGAAGCAGGGCTCAGGGACCCACACAGGTCCCTCGCATGCTCCCGGCTCTCCAAAATTTACGCAGGAGCCATCAGACAGAGACGCATTCCTCCCATGGAGCAGATAAAATGTGTCTGCATGTCAGAGGAATCTCTGCAGCACCCATCGTACCATACGTTTTGCATATCCCCACGCAAACATGGAAGGGAGGAAATTAACAGAATCCCTTGGGTCACAGAGTAAAGCAACAAAACAATATTGCTCCATCATATGCTGTTAACACACATTGGCACTGCAGGGCTTACAGTCCAGGTTGCGATCACATCTGCAGGGGAACGGATAAGCGTACAAGCCAAATGCACAAAGAGGAATTAGCATTATAAGAAAAGCAGAAAGAGGAATTTACACTCACATAAAGCCAAGCATGGGGAACAATGTGCATCCGTGCGTCACCCTCGCCACTGGTGGCTCTGACGCATAGTCCCTGCTGGGGACGTGTCCCCAGCTTGGGCAGCCGCACAGGCACAAAGTACTTTCTTGTCTGCAATCACTTCTGGGCCACAGGGCCCCTGGGGAGGATCCACAGTCCTCGCTTGCCCCGCTGGGAAGGCGTCCCTGACCTGCTCCAGCGCCCGGAGCGGTCGGCGAGGACGGCAGCGCTGCCTTGGAGCGCGGCGGCAGGGCCTGCTCCCTCCCTGCGAGCAAGGCAGAGGGGCCCGAGGCGAGCTGCTGGAACACAGTCTTTTCAATAAAGCTTTCATCCACCATGTGTTACTTTGAGGAATGCATGGAGATTGCCACGTGAAAAGTATGTTTGTGCCACAGAGCTCTGAAAGGGTAAAATTGTGGCTAACTTCTGCACAAGAGACTTATCCGGGATGTTATCCAGTAAAGATGTGACTACATGTTAAAAGAGAAACTCCAGGATTGACGAGGTTTCCGTTTTACTGCGGTTGACTCCATGCACACGTGAATGATAACATGCGGAGTTACAGCTCTGATTCACCCATCGCGCCACCGCGTTCCTCAGGCCTGGCCTTGACCTCCAGCTTCCTGAGACAAAGGTGCCTCAGCCGGCCCTCGTGCTCTGCCAGGGCAGCTCTGCGGGAGCAGTTTGGGAACAGTCACTTCTCCCAAGGTGCCACAGCAGAGCGGGACCTCGGGGTGCAGGGCAGTGCGGCAGGGCCAGCGGCGCAGCGCTCGCCGGGGATCGCTCACGGTGCTCACTGGCGTCTCTGCTTGCTCAGGGCGGGCAACGGGCTCACGCATCAAAGCTTCTGTTTGCATCCCTGTGCCAAAACCCATAAAGTGTAAGGCTTGACCAAGCATTGATTCAGCACTAAAGCAGAAGCCTGGACTCAGGAGACTCCTGCATAGCTGGATTAAATAAACACCTTAAAATTACCTCTAGCACTGCTAATAAAACTGTGACTGAAGAAATGAATAAATGAACCTTTGTTTCCCAAGTAGAGTTTTTATTTCCATAAATATATATACATAATATATTTACAATGGGAAAGACATTTTCTAAAGTAACTATAAAAATAAACCCATTCACAGTGAAACCGCAGTGCTAAATATCTACCTTTTAAGACAGGTAAAATTAATTGATGCCTGCTAACAGGGTTCAAGGATCCTGGAGATGCTTTCTTAATGGAGTAAAGGTCAGTCTGACTGAAAGAAAAGAGACAGGGAGGACAGAGTAAGCTACAGCCGCATCCGTGGCAAGCCAGCACTGCTTTAGTTTTAAGTTTCGAAAGATCGAATGAAAAACAGATACTTCTTTTATGAAGAGTACATCCTAGCTTTTGACCAAGCTCATTTAAAAATTAGCTAGATGGTGCTACCCCATGGATGCAATTGCATTAATGCCCACCTTCCAAGTGGGTCAGGGAGAACAGCACAACAACAGCACATCCTTAAGAGCAGAAAGGCCACAAGCATTGCTGGGAACTCTCCTGACCTTGTCCTAGCCTGGCTCGAGTGAAAACCAAGGCATACCTTGAACCATGGAAGCCCTTTCATGGCTCTAGAAGAAGAAGGTAGAAGCACCAACACAAAGTCAAGCCCCAGGGCTACCCCAAAATCCCAGCAAAGACTCCCTGTAAACTGCTATACGTGATAAAAGGGATGCTGTGAGAACTATCTTGGAAGTGATTATTTCTTCATTTGATTTGATCTTTCTTGTAGTATTTACTTGCCAACCAAATAGACCAAGGGGAATATTGGCTAATATGTAAAAGAACTGCCCTGTGTTGACCTGCCACTGGTAATGTGGGACTGCATCATTCATGTTATCTGCAGGACTACAGGGGACCCATGGATGCCCAAAACTACCCAAAATGCTTCCAGTACAATATTACTTACTTTCATACTTCTTCCACCATGACAAATGACTTTCAATTCTTTCCTACTATTAATATTTTGCCATTGGGGTAGACAACTTAAGGGTTTGGGCAAATAATGAGTAAAGGAAGTCACTGGAGAGCAGGCCCCAGGGAGAGGAGTGATGTGGCAGTTTCAAGTATGCTGAAGCTTAACTGCAAAGCAGCGTTGACACAGCTGGGTCCCTACAGCCTGAATGTGCTGTAAGCGAGGACGGCACCGAGCCAGGAGCTATGTGGGAACTACAGTAATGGAGTCGCATGGTCAGAAGGACCGGAGCTGTTCTTCAGAGTTCACTGTGGGATACTAAAGGGGTCACCACTGCCTGTGCAAACATCATGACAGAAAACATCCCTTTGATACCATATCAGCACATAACATATTTCCATGGAAGTGTGACATCAAGAGCCTGGCTGGGCTGCAGATGGATGAGCTGTCTTGGGGCTTCCCTTTTCAGTAGGGAAAGAAGTCAGGTAAGGAATGGTTTTCTCCTAAGGTATTCCTACCCAACAGTAGGGTGCCCTCAACTGATGAGAAACATGCTCTGATATTTCCTTCAGGTAAAAATCTTCCAGACCTCACTTATTTTATCCACATATAAAAAGATATTGATGTAGAATGGTCTACAAAAGCCAAAAAATTCAATTTTATGCTCCTGAGTGACCTCTCCATCTAGCTCCATACAGACAAGGATCACAGGAGCTTGCAGGACGTCTCATCTTCCTAGGTGTTCTTTAATAGACCCCTGTGAGGCCCAGATGGACATCCCATGGGTCTTCAGCTTCTAAGCAGCAGGAACTGCAGCCTCCTCAGCTGGACCTGTTGTCACCAGTACAGCTCTTGAAAGCAAGACTACTGGGTGGGCCAGCCAGGTACCAAGAGCTTCTCATCTAAAACAACGAAAGGCACTTTGCCAGGACACCCAGCTAGCCAAGCAGGACTGGCACTGGAAGGTAATGCCTTCTCGGTCAGCTGGGCAGGCAAGGGAATATTTGGGGAAGGGGAAAGCTTGGGGTGAACCATAGCAGACCCTTTCGCAGCATCAAGCTTTAAGGATAAGATTGGGACAGTGAGGACGTTTATACTAGTCTAGGGAATCTCTCTTTTATCTCCCTTAAACATCATGCAAGTCTTTTCCTAAAGTACCTTTTAAATCCTTCAAGGAATAAAAACCTGAGTACCTCGTTGCTCCAGCCTACAGTCAAAACACTCCTGTTCTCCAAACGTGTTTTACTGTTTCTGCAAAGTCTGGAGACTCCTAAGATCTCTTGGTGCCAATGGGCTGCTAATTTTAGTAACTGGCAAGAGATAGCGACCTTTGCTTTTCTTGGAGCACTGATCTTGGATTCAGAACGGTATCACAACTTGGATTTGAGGTTTGCTGTAGTCATTTGATTGATGAAAGATGTCAGATCCCTTTAATCTCAGAATGAAACTGCAATACAAGTGCCAAACTGTGAGAAAAATAACTGATTCAGCCTTGAGGAACTACCTTGTTGTGCAGGAGCCATGATAGCAACACAAGAGGAGCTGGCAAAGGAGTAGCAGTGTTGCTGCGTGAGCAGGTTGCAGGTGGAGATGTAAGCCAGTCACTCACACCGCGACGCATTCTCCTCCTGACACGGACCCCAGTGCTTGAGCACGTGGCAGCTCCTGCCAGCACGCGTTTCCCCTGCAAACGGGGAGCTGTGAGAGGTCTCTGCAAGCGAGCAGGACAGGATGTGCTGCCACTCCATTAATCAACCCATGTGCAAGCAGGGCAACCTGTGCCTCTGATCCAGGGAATGCTATTTAACCTATCCATCCCCTGCTTTGAACACCCTGCTACATGCACCAAGCTGCAGGTTGCACAAAACCTAGCACAGAAGAAAAATCATTCAGCAGAAATCTGGGATAAAATGAACTCTTATCATATTCAGATGCCTCAGATATCAATATTCAGATGCCTCAGATACCCTTCCTTGCAGGAAGACCACAGTGAAGATCATGGCAGAGTTTCTGGCCCCAGGAATCCTGCACGCCAGGCCACTCTTTGGAGCTGTGCATTTCTGGATGCCTGTGCTGGAGTGGGCTCTGGTTTGCCCTCCCTTAGAGAAAATGGGGATCTCACCCAGGAACTCCAATGCTTTTACTGTTTACCTCCGGTGGAGCTACATGTTAAGAGAGCAACGAGGCCTCTGAGACAGGCTCTGCAGATGCCCCCCGGCAGTGTTTTCATCCCTCTTGCACCGAATGAGCACAGTCACCTTGTGTGCCAGCCGCAACGTCCTCAGCACGGGTTCACTTGCTGCGCTGTGCAATTACTCAACAAAAAGGGCAAAACGGTCAGCTTGCCTTTAGACTGCGTAGAAAGACATAGAAAGGGTGCATAACAGAGACAGCCATTGAGCGCACACCTTAATGTGAGATAGAAATCCAACATCTGCCTAATGGCCACAACACTTCTCCCTGTTACCGAAACATCATCTCTCATTTCACCAGTTAGGAAGCTTTTGAACTTCACTGCCTTCTTGAGGGGAAAAAGTCCTCACCTGGAATACCTGTCTTCAGGCCTAGGCAGGCAACGCAGCCACATGGAGATGCACTGTTTTATTAAGCTATACAAGAAGAGTGTTAACTGCTCGATCAACGCAGTTCACACCACAGGAGACGGCTGTGACGCTCTGCGCGAGGTCGGCAGGCCCACGGTAGAGCCCTGAACAGAGAAGAAAGACCAAAATTAGCCCTCTGGGGCTTGTGGCTTGTTACTTTGCCTATTTAAATAAGGCTAAACTTTCAAATCCGCTAACAGCAGACACCTTCTGCCAGCATTTAAGCAGTTCGTCCTGAGGGCTGAATTTCTGACGTGAGCTTCAAGCTTTTCCTAATATGCCCATTTTTGCAACCAGCACATCTTTGCATGGCTGATCGGCACTTTCTCTCTCTCTAGCTAGGGTTTTATTCCTCTAGAAACATTTGGGACTTGATGTGTTGAGTTAGTGAATCATTTGGAGGCCCTGTCCCCTGCAGGACACTCTGGTCCCATTAGGCCTGAGTTCCTTTCTGGTACCAAAGTGCCCGTGGCGCTGCCGCGCCGGCCCCTCGTCCGTCTGCCCCAAGCTTCTCGTCGCAGGGCTCGCGGTGCCCGGGGTGCGCGGCCCAGAGAGCTCTCAGTGCGAGCGGGAGCGGGTGCCCCGGGCCTGCCCGGCCCCACCGCCCACCGGGCCGCTTTCGCACTTGCTCACTTACTGAAAACACTTCAACCCGGTTTCCCAGAACAGGCAGAAACACTTTTCTTTTTAAAATGGAAACATTGCAATACTTCTGACTTGCAAAAAAAAAAAAAAAAGAAAAAACACTAAATTACCGTCAGATATGTTTGTGCAGCGAGCTCATTCTTCCCTTTTTATAAAGCCACAAGAGATATAAAATATAGAACATCCAAGGACCACATGAAAAGGATGTCTGGATCTGTTAAAACATAAAGAAGGCTCTACCAGCCAAGGGCAAAAGTTTAGCAACAATAAAAGTGTCTTTAGGGTTTTCTTTTTTATGCATAGAGAGAGGAAAAGAGTTTGTGGTCATGTTTTCCAGCTTTATGTATATTTGTCTATCATTTTAATATAAACAGGGTGTATTTATAAAGCCTAAAGAAATGGGAAACAGATTCACTGGTTTCTAAATGCCAAGAAGTCTCTTCAAGGATGATAAGCAATTAAAGAGGAAAGTCAATCAAACTTTTATGACACTTCTGACCAAGGGTTTTATTTTTATTGCACAAAATCCAATGTGACAACAACAGATATATACAGTAGCAGCACCCACCCGTCCTTCTGTTGAGAGGCCCTGCCAGCATTCCCAGTAAAATCCCATTTCTGAGGGGAAAACGAAGCTTGAAGTCACATAACATTTGACAGAAAAGTTGCTCTGGGCTTCTGCATATATTAATACACATGAAGAAGCATATAGAGAGGGATATGCATGTACATTTTCCATGGGTATCCACAGAACCCCTCCTCCAAGCCCCTGAGGAAACTCCGTTTCCTTTAGCAATGCTCCGGGGAAGCCGCCCGTCCTTCTGTAGCCCTGAGAGCATTAAACAGAAAAGGAATAAAGGAGAAAAACAGACCATGCAGCTGGTGCCTCATTTTGCATGAGCCCCAAATACTCTGCTTGCAAGTGGTGCAGACAATCTTATGCTGACAAGGCAGAACTTCAGTTGTCAGGTTTTGACAGGCCATTTTGGTAGCATGGAAGGTTTGGCTTTTGCCTAGGAGAGGTGGAAGGGAGGGGAACTAAGGTGCTAATTAAAGACGAGTGCTTATTATGTGCCTAGAAACAGCAAACTGCAAAGTCTCGTCAGCAGTGCTTTTGATAAAGGATATCCAAAATGTGCACTAAAATACCAGGCGGCAGAACGAGCTGTATATTTTATTGAAGGTGGATGCAGTGTTGCAATTACTCCAAAATTTACATTTCCTCTCTAAAATAAGCAGTCAAAAAGTTTTGAGCCCAATTCAGCAAGCATGCATTAGGAGATAATGTTTTGTGTCATTAAGCAACTGCAACTTATACATCAAGTAGCCAGAAAGGAAAAAAAAAAACAGGGTGGGAAAGGGCAAAAATGAGCAACAAGCTTTTTAAAGCATCTTATTTTTCACATGTTCTCCTGAGACTTCAGTCTTTGGTACTGACTTGGAGACCGCGGACAGTCCTGTGGGTTCACTTGCCACTGTGATATGGACACATCTTTCCTGGATCCACACTTATACCCGGAGCATGACCAGTCCTTACTTTTGTTAGAAATTAGTTCAAGCCATGCATGACTGGCTCACCCCACAGTAACAGGAAGGAAGGAAGGAAGGAATTAAGGAAGGAAGGGAGGAAGGGAGGAAAGGAGGGAGGGAGGGAGGGAGGGAGGGAGGGAGGGAGGGAGGAAGGAAGGAAGGAAGGAAGGAAGGAAGGAAGGAAGGAAGGAAGGAAGGAAGGAAGGAAGGAAGGAAGGAAGGAAGGAAGGAAGGAAGGAAGGAAGGAAGGAAGGAAGGAAGGAAGGAAGGAAGGAAGGAAGGAAGGAAGGAAGGAAGGAAGGAAGGAAGGAAGGAAGGAAGGAAGGAAGGAAGGAAGGAAGGAAGGAAGGAAGGATACATAAACGAATAAGGGTTGATTGTTAAGGTCATTTTTGTGGCGTTTCTCATCCTTGCCACAAACGAGATGAGGGCAGATCGGGAAATGATTAAGCAGGGCCTGGCACATGGAGCAGTGTCCGAAGCTGCTGCCATCCCGGCCACGCTCCCCCGGGACACACACGGCCACAGCTTGTCTGCTCCTTCCATTGCGAGGAAAAAGGGAGTTCAGCTAAAAACATTGGAAACCAGCTGGCTCTCAAACCTGTGCTGACTTGCTTCACCATGCTGTCATTCTGCTCTCACCTCCTCCTGCTTACAAGCTCCTGGGTTACCTGTGTAATGCAAAGGCACTTTATTATATCATGCTGGATTTACGCAGCATGTAGGATTTGACCCTGAAATTGCAACCAGCTTTCCCAGCAGACAAACTGAGCCCTGCTCCCGTTTGAGTCCTTCCGTTTGCACAGCCACCTGTGCTCGAGACCCTGGAAACTCAGCAGCTCAAGGGCAGCAGAGGATTGAGTCCTGCTAGAACAATCTTTTGTCACCTTGGCTTTATTGCACGCTGCAAGTGCAATTTTTATTTTGATACAGGCTCGCAAGCCAAGCTGCCTTAGGACGGATTTGTTTACACGTGTCTGGGGACAGAAGAGCCCTTGGGAGCCGGCAAGTTATGACACAAGTGAAGTGTCTTGGAGCTGCTTGAGCTGCTCTTCCCCTCACCCCCACGGTGCTGCGTTTGATTCAGGACTGCCGAAAGCTGCATGTACTGTGACATGTGAAAGACACAGGGAGGTTTCCACAATCACCTGATGAAGCAGACTGTCTGCCCTCTTAAACGCCAAGAGATCGCACTACGTTAGTCAAGCAGAATTAATAATTCACATTGAGTAATCTGGAAAATTAAACCTCCTCCTGACTATGCCTGCAAGCAGCTTACAGAAAGTTCAGATTTAGTCATTATTCTTGGAAACGTCTATGAATAATTCTTGGTCCACTAGAATTGCTGTGGGAAGCAAATTTGAAAGGGGTATGAGCACAGCTTTGGCCAGTGCAGCCCTTTTTTTTGCTCAGATGAATGTAGTGGTCAGCTGAACATAGTGTCAATGCTGAAGTATTTGCTTATCTTCCCAGGAACTGCCTCATTTTCTTAGCTGAGAAGGTAAAATATGTAGCACTTTCATATTTTGGAAGGTGGAGCAAATAAGTCGTTTACTTTATGGGAACCAAATCTGATGCCATCCTTTGTATGGCCCTCCCAGAAGGGATGCGCAGAGCAAAGGTACTCAACTTCCTGCCCTACATTGCTTGAATTTTAGAAACCATGGGCAGAAAGGGTCTGATCCTGGGTAATAGAGAGGTGATGCTGAATTGCATCACCCACCATCCTGATTTTGCTAATGAAAACCAGCACCATCAGCCCTGCACAAGGAGGCTGCTCACTCCTGAGCTTCCTCACTTTTCAGAGGTTACTCAGAGCCATAACGGTCCTTTAAACATTGTGTGTGTGTGTGGTTAAATTTTTTATATCATGCTTATCATCCAAGGGGAGCTCCTACAAATAATAGCAAACATGCGTGCGCGAGGGTCACACAAGTGCTAAAATGTTAATGTGGTTTATTCTCTATGGACTTCCCTGACCCCACAAGTTAGTACTTTTGCAAAGAACAAAGGAGGAGGGTTTCCAGGACTCTCCTGTAGTTATTCTAAACTTATGAGCTTATATATTTCTACTGCAAAGATAAAAACCACCAGAGCAACTAGGAGACAGACACGGCTTATTTGGAGCTCCAAGAGGAGGCTAGATCTTTCTCCAAAACACTTGGCATTTCTGCTGCTGAGCAGCTTTCGGATTTGGGTTGTTTGAAGCTCTCGGCTTCGCAGCGAGGTCACTGCTGCCCGTGAGCAATGCCGGGGTGCGACACGGGAGCTCCCCGAGGAGCTGCCTTCCTGGCCCCGGGCTGCAGCGACCATCTGAGGCTGCCATGGAATCACTGCCAGCAGTGAGTCTCTGCAAGGACTTTATTTGTAGAACCTTCTGTGTATCTTTAATTCGACAAAGACAAGGGGAAGGGTACATTTTTTGAAGCCCAAACCCCTCAAATTTCTACTCCCCTTCTATACTTATATCTTCCCTCCTCCCCTTTTTTTTGTGATGATAAAAGGGAAATGATTCTGGTTTTCTAACAGAAGGAAAAACAGAAAAATTACCCAAAGCAGAAGTTTGCCACATAAATTTTCCCATCAAGTCAAAACCATTTTTCTCAAAAAAAAAAAAAAAAAGAAAAAAAGTTGTGATGACAAACTACAACCCCTTATCAGTGAAGTGGCTTTGTAGCTGCTTGCTGAGCAAGGAATAACAGTGGCTTTCTGCTGGACAAACAGGGACTAGACAGTAAATAAACTTTAGCACCTCAGATGCCACTAACTTCTGGGCAAAGGTTGGGGGTGGGTTGACATCTCTTACCATCTCGATCCATAAAAACAGGGGCCCTTGACAATTCTGCAGTTCCTACACTGAAATATTTTAGTACCAAAGAGCCCTGTAAAAACGCCCACCGCGAATCAGAATTTCTCTTGCCACGTTTCCGCAGCCCTCTCCCTGTATTACAGAATTAGGGGGCTGTTACCCCGTTGACTCCCAGCCCTGCAGGTCTGTATTTCTGCCTCCTTAGACGATGCTGTGGTGCCGCGTTGCCAAGAGGGCAGTTGTTAGCGTGCTGCCACTGTTCAAAGTGCCAGCCTGCGCTCGTCCTCTTAAATCAAGTACGAATCCACACGGATGAGCGTCTGGAAAAGTACAGTTCACCGCAGCCATGGGATAAGAGGCAATCAGGAGTAAAATATTCAAAAGGAAAGTGAGTTACTAGCTGAACTCTTACAGTCCTATATGCCATTTCTAGGAGTCATTAACGATGCCTTTGAAAAGCTTACCTGTGTCTACATCTAGCTGTATTTTGACTTGGAGTTAACTAGCTACAGGCTGCTGCTTTGGATGAAATCACTGTATATTCCATCTTTTCATGAACCGTCCTATTGACTTGTAAGAAATTTCTGGCCTTCCTCAAAACAATCAGTTCTGCTCTCTCCGGATACATTCGCAACATGTCTCACGGCCACATTCTTCAAATCTGCGTTCTGCAATCACTTATGCAGGCAAAATTCAGCTTGCAGAAAGGTCAGCTGGAAGGTTTGCAAACAAGCTTGAAGTGATTTTTCATTTAGATGTCACTGAAATGTTCCTGGATGCATTTCTTAGGTTTTTATGTCAATCTCAAGTAGATACCGATCCTAAGATCACTTATTTTATTCTGTTTCATACAGGTTGATGATGAGATGCAGGGAACAAGACCTGGGCCCGCTGAAGAGTGTGCAGGTCAGTGTTGCAATGTGAAAAGGATCTACCTGCTTCTACTTATATGCTATTTACTAATTGCACCCTGACATCTCAAAGTCTCGCTGAATTGTGCTTATCAAATTTCATTACTCATTAAATGCTTTCAAAATTCTATTCATAGTTTAAAACAAACAAACAAAAAAACAAACAGAAACTTAGCCTAGTTACTTTATCTTAGATGAACAACCAGATTATAGCAACATCAGCTGTCCTTGAAATATTCTGAGTTCATGGTGCTTAGTAAAGTTTTTGGCATATTGACCCCAGTCTTTGCTACTTTACTATATTAAACATCTGCTCCATTTTTACCTGTTCTGTATTCTTATGACATCTACATCCTTGTGGCCTTCCTAAAGCAGTGCACCGAATCAGATGCAGCACTCAAGTTAGGAAAATCTGGCTTTAAACCTGAAGGACAGTCTTCAGGAAGGAAAAGCTCTTCAGTGAAAAAATATTGGAACAATTTTTAAGAGCTTGCCAGCATGATGTCACCGTACAATAGTTTTCACCTGCCATACATTTAGGGCTGAGAGAGGAAGTTATTTGCCACACAAAAGGATACCTTCCATACAACATAGTGAATAAAAATAATAATCATTTCGATAAATTCAAGCCACATTCATTTTTGGCAGCTTTCCCATCATGCCAAGAATTTATCCAACGCCCCTTTTATTTATGATGAAACAAAAATGACATAACACTTTGTCATGAAAGAACGCTGTAAAAGATGCTTTTTTAATTATATACACTGTTGTTCTTGAAACAACTCTCCAATGATTTATGTTTATTGTCTTACACACATGCTGCGGAAGTGGATATAAAATGCAGCTGTGGTCAACGACCACGTGATGTTAGTCTGACTCTAGCTCCACGTTCAGACTGGAAGGAGATGGCGCAGAAGCTCCAGCAAGTGCATTACTATTCTTACACTGCACTGCAGCCAATGCAGACAAGGATGTGTCTGAGGATATGAAAGACAATTTGACGTGGTTTGAGGTCCTCACAGAGAATATTTTGGTTTGCAGTGCTAATGAGAATGAACTTTCCTTCTCCTTTCTCCTGGTCATCTTTGTCCGTAAAGCCATTGCACTCCACTGGCTATGAATACAGGTACCTAAGCAATGAGCTGTGAAGTTCTTTGAATTTGGGATATAAATAGCAAATTGCACATGAAAATTCAGAAGTACAACATCTCTAAGATGCTAGCAACTACCCTGAGTCAATTCTCCTGCTTTGGAGCAGAGCAAATCGAGAACACTGGTATTTCTGGTTCGCGCTACCTACCTACCATACATGCCAGTGAAAGACTGGGGCTACAGGAGCTGTGCCCGTGTACCAAGTGCAAGGTGAAGATACTGCACAGATCAGTAGATGGTGGCACAGACACACAGGGGTGTGTGACTTTAGGAAACAGTGATGGTCCCCTGCATAGGACCATTTGGAACTGTTTGCATTTAGACAGGTGTAAAAGAAAATAACATGCAAAGGAGACCAAGAAGAAACACGTTTCTCCAAAAATGGACAAATACATATTCTGTTCTTTGCTTTTGGTGATAAAAACATACATAAAATTTTTGATTATCTGTGATTTTTCTGCATTCTAGTTTTTAGATGTACAAACTTAGCACCCCAATTCCTTTTGCAGTTCAAAGGCCAACAGAGTCCCAAAGTCTCCAGAGTTACAGATTAGTAGGCCAAGTGCAATTCCGATCCAACACTGAATCTGAGGATAAAGGAAGAACCGCTGCATCTTGCTGAACAAAATAAGGCCAGTGAAGGACGAGCCTTTTTGTGTTTTTTTCTTACCTCATCCAACATGCAGGTCGGGTCCACCATTCTCCTTCAGATTTCTGACTTCCAAATAAAATCCTCCTTTGAGTTCAGATGATTAGGAGAGCCAAAAGGCATTGTTTTAGTTTTTGCTACATTTAAAACCAGTTTGTTTTCCTTGAACCAGTCTGTCAAAGTCTTTTTGCAGTTCAGGCGTTATGTGAGAAACAGATTTGCCATTAAAATGCACAGTCGTGCCATCTGTATAAAAATGTATAGCACAGTAATGACATAGCCTTGCAAAATCATTAATAAAAAGAAAAAAAAAACAGGAATGACTGACACTACTCAATTCGGGGAGGGGGGGGAAGTAGAGGGGAGAGACTTTGACACCTTT
The DNA here is from genome assembly GCF_059628265.1 of Tinamus guttatus. Classification (NCBI taxonomy): domain Eukaryota; kingdom Metazoa; phylum Chordata; class Aves; order Tinamiformes; family Tinamidae; genus Tinamus; species Tinamus guttatus. The sequence continues at coordinate 854,217 of NW_028289126.1, read as the reverse complement.
GACTGACAAAGGGGGGAAGAGACAGCCCTGTGAAGAGCAGCAGATTGATGCTGTGCCGGGAGCCTTTGTCTTCCCGGCGGAGCACAGGCCACCTCTGTGCGCAGCGAGCGCCGGAGCCCGCGGCACGGCACGCCAGGCCGGCAACCTCGGCGAAGCCGGTAAAGCAGAGCCCTGCTCCGCTTTTGTTTGCTTGGGATGTGCTCAAAGAGCTGGCTATTAAAGGCCTGCTCACAGGTCCCCTTTGGCCAGGAGCTGCTCCTCCATGCGCCTGCTCCCATCCTTGCTGGCTGCTCGAGGCAGCTGCTCGCTCCGTGCAGGGACTTCAGCTCGGGACGAAGCCGCTCTCAGGGCCTTGGTTTTAAAGCTCTGTATCGCCCAGCCCAGATGCCTGCAGTGCTGATGGTCGCCCAGCCATGCCGTGTCCTTTGCAGATTGCTGCCTACGTATCCCCCGCCTGCCCCAGGCTCTCCGGTTGCACCAGAGCCCTCTGTGCCAGCGCTGGCGGCACCCAGCTCTTCTCACTCCCGGCCAGATGAGACGCAGTGCCAGCCCTGTCTGTTGGGGGCAGCCCCACACGGGCAGAGGACAGCGGGCAGCTCCCAGCTGGGCTGCATTGCTCCTTGCGTGCCCGGCTGATGGAGCGCGGCCGCCGGCAGGCCTCGCATGCCACCTGCTAGATATAAGCAGCTCTAGGCGTTTCCTCAGGCTACCCAGGTGAATGTCTTCCTTTCTAAAAACACGATGAGGAAACGTCATTTTTGGCCCCGATGTGTTTGACAAGTGTCCCTTGAACTTTGTTTGTCCGTCTTCTCGCCAGCGTGGCACGTCCCGCTCTCGGCTGCCAGCCCCGCGCTGCACCGCAGCGCTCGGCGGGCGCTCGGCCCACGCGCTCCCAGCAGCCGGGTCACGGCCCGGCTCCTCTGCCGACGCTAATAACATGTGCTGTAAATGCAAAAGCATCAAAACAATGAAAGCCATAAGAACATCTTTACAAGGTACTTGCTAGCATTTGCCCCAGGGACTTCACTATCATTTGAGAGAAAACATTGTAATTGTGGTGGAATTATAGATTACAGTTATACACGGACTTCCTAAAGTTAACCTCTACCATTAGAGTCCTAAATTTGGAGCGGTCCATTGTGCCACTTGGAGGAAAGCCATCAGCTCACTAGCTGCTTCAGTTGTATAAAAGGAACTTTTCTTAATGATGATTCTTGTTTCGTAAGTGTTGCACTATTTTTAGAAAGATGAGAAAGTAAAGCATGCCTCCTTTTAAATCTGGCTTTAGCAGCACCCTGTAATTTATGGCAATATAATAAGTAATTTGAAAATAAAGATTTGAGACAACATTTTAGCATTAGTGTTTTTAAGACAAAACAAACATTCAAAATAAAACCTAAACCACAGCAATGAAATCTATCATTAAATGCCTACTTTCTGCTAAATTTGTAGTTATAGCAGCTTAAATCTCAAACATTTGTTGTGACCTCTTGCAAAGTAAAAATAATCGTATTACTCATTGTGGTTCAAGACCAATATAGGGTATTATTTCATCCTAGCCTTAAGTATTCATGGAACTATACAGCATAGTTTTAAAATTGTATTAATTACTTTTTGTTGAGTCCAAGTGACTGCTGACTTTCAGAAAGAAACGTATAGCACCTCATCATATTTGCTTTATTTGCGAAGACTAGCACTTTTTTGGCTCATTTATGCATAATACATCAGATGTGACCTGTTTAATCAGTGCCAAAGTTCTTCTGAATTAGTCTCACTGTACAAGTCTATCAGACACAAAGTCTTTTGCCTGTTGGGGGAATAATTCAGAGACACACTTCCCCTTGCTCACTGTGCAGAAGCTGCTACGGCAGCGCATGCCAAAACTCAATGTTAGACTGCAGCGAATTGCACGTGCCAAGCAGCTCATCCGCGCCCATTAACCCCCTTGGAGAGCATCGCGGCGCATATTGAAAAGTTGTCCAGAAACTGCTACGCAGAAGTGCCAAGTGTTACATATTTCCAAGACCTATACAGACATGACGCAAGAAACCAGGCTCAATCTCAGAAATGCTATTCAGGCAAAGAGGGGCATTGCAGTAAAGACATCCACCTTTCTTTTCTTAGGATTATGATTTTCCTAGGATTTCCAAAATTATCTTGTCTGCCTGGAAACATTGTAACTGAAGTGACTGAGTAGGGTTACTGGACACCAGAAACGGAAATGAGCAGCTGAACCTGGGATGCTTGTGTTGACTCCTCCACAGAGGCACAGAACCATCACAGCAACACAAACATCACAAGGGAGAAACAGGCAATACTTAGAGGAGAATTGTTTGGCATTAAAATTTTTGTGTCTTTTGACCTTCAGACTCAAATGTCTGTCTCCTTTCATTCTTACAATCCACCAGGGATCACAGACCTCTTATGTACGGTGCCAAACTGGGTCTGTACCCAGGCATGAACTCCAACTTTAACTTGTATTTGCACTTTAGGACAGAAGGAGGTTTCTCTTACTAGAAAGAATTGTCTTCATTCCCACAAATGTAATGCCTGACCCTGCATTTTGGAGGGCAGCTAGAACCTGCTCTACAAACCTGATCTCAAAGTTGGAAGTGACCTCTGCACTGCGAAGGGCCACAAGACCCGAGAAGGACATCTAGCCACAGGGAAACGATCATCAGTGTTGTCAAAAGTCGAAAGTCACTTGTGACTCAAAACTGAGTATGGTAGTGGGGAAGTGAGGATAGGAAATGATCACAGAGGGTCCTCTTTCACCCCTCCTGGGAAACCTGTGGCCTCTGTTGCTTCCCTGAAATGCCTGTATACCAATGCGCGAAGCATGGGGAATAAGCAGGATGAACTGGAGATCTGTGTGCGGTCCCAGCGTCATGATCTCATCGGAATCACAGAGACGTGGTGGGATAGCTCGCACGACTGGAGCGCTGCCATGGAAGGCTATGTGCTCTTTAGGAAGGACAGGCTGGGAAGGCGAGGTGGTGGAGTTGCTCTTTATGTGAGAGAGCAACTGGAATGCATGGAGCTCAACCTGGGAGTCGAGGATGAGCGAGTTGAGAGCTTGTGGGTAAGGATTAGAGGGCAGGCTAATGTGGGAGACACTGTGGTGGGTGTCTGCTACCGGCCACCTGACCAGGACGAGGAGGTTGATGAGGCCTTCTATAGGCAGCTGGATGTTGCCTCACGGTCACAGGCCCTGGTTCTCATGGGGGACTTCAACTACCCCGACATCAACTGGGAGGACAACACAGCCAGGCATAAGCAGTCCTGGAGGTTCCTGCAGAGCGTCGACGATAACTTTTTGACGCAGGTTGTGGAGGAGCCGACGAGGAGAGGTGGGCTACTGGACCTCGTGCTATCAAATAGGGAGGGCCTAGTAGGAGATGTGAAGGTGGGGGGTAGCCTCGGCTGCAGTGACCATGAGTTGGTGGAGTTCAGGATTCAACGAGGAGGAGGCAGGGCTGTAAGTAGCCTTGCGACGATGGACTTCAGGAGGGCCAACTTTAGCCTCTTCAGAGACCTCCTCGGTAGAATCCCATGGGCTAGTGCTCTAGAAGGCAGGGGGGCCCAAGAGAGCTGGTTAGTTTTCAAGCGGCACTTCCTCCACGTCCAGCAACAGTGCATCCCTGTGTGTAGGAAGGGAGGCAGAGGGGGCAGGCGACCTGCGTGGATGAGCCGGGAGCTTGTGGCAATGCTCAAGCAGAAGGCAGCGGTATACAGAATGTGGAAAAAAGGACAGGCCCCCTGGGAGAAATACAGGAACATAGTCAGGGAGTGCAGAGATGCGACAAGGAAAGCTAAGGCACGTCTGGAAGGCAAGCTGGCAAGGGACGTTAAAAATAACAAAAAAAAATTCTTCAAATACATTAACAGCAAAAGGAAGATCAGGGAGAACGTGGGTCCGCTGGAGGACGGGATGGGCACCTTGGTTACAAATAACACAGAAAAAGCAGAGTTGCTCAATGCCTTCTTTGCTTCGGTGTTTACCAAGGGCAGCCCTTTAGAGCCCCAGGCCCTAGAGACAAGAGAAGAAGCTGGTGGAGAGGAAGACTTGCCCTGGGTAGAGGAAGATTGGGTCAGAGAGCACCTAAGGAACCTCGATACCCACAAATCCATGGGCCCTGATGGGATGCACCCCAGAGTGCTGCGGGAGCTGGCAGATGCCATAGCTAAGCCGCTCTCCATCATCTTTGAAAGATCCTGGAGAACGGGGGAGGTGCCGGAAGACTGGAAGAAGGCCAATGTCACGCCAGTCTTCAAAAAAGGCAAGAAGGAGGACCCAGGCAACTACAGGCCAGTCAGCCTCACCTCCGTCCCCGGAAAAGTGATGGAACGGCTCATACTGGCTGTTGTCTCCAGGCACATGGAGGACAAGAAGGTGCTCAAGAGTAGTCAGCATGGATTCACCAAGGGAAAATCTTGCCTGACTAACCTGATAGCCTTCTATGATGAAATGACCGGCTGGATAGACGAGGGGAGAGCGGTGGATGTCGTCTATCTCGACTTCACCAAGGCTTTTGACACCGTCCCTCACAACATCCTCCTGGGCAAGCTCCGGAAGTGTGGGATAGATGAGTGGACAGTGAGATGGATTAGGAACTGGCTGGATGGCAGGGCCCAGAGAGTGGTGATCAGCGGTGCAGAGTCTAGTTGGAGGCCTGTGGCTAGTGGGGTCCCCCAGGGGTCAGTCCTTGGTCCAGTCCTGTTCAATTTATTCATCAATGACCTGGATGAAGGCACAGAGTGCTCCCTCAGCAAGTTTGCTGATGACACCAAACTGGGAGGAGTAGCCGATACCCCAGAGGGCTGTGCTGCCATCCAGAGGGACCTGGACAGACTGGACAACTGGGCGGTGAAAAACCTCATGCAATTCAACAAGGCCAAGTGCAAGGTCCTGCACCTGGGGAGGAATAAGCCCAGACACCAGTACAGGCTGGGGACCGAGCTTGTGGAGAGCAGCTCTGCGGAGAAAGACCTGGGTGTCATGGTGGACGACAAGTTGACCATGAGGCAGCAGTGTGCCCTCGTGGCCAAAAAGGCCAATGGGATCCTGGGCTGCATTAAGAAGAGCGTCTCCAGCAGGTCGAGGGAGGTGATCCTGCCCCTCTACTCAGCCCTGGTGAGGCCGCATCTGGAGTACTGTGTCCAGTTCTGGGCTCCACAGTACAAGAGGGATGTGGAGCTGCTGGAGAGAGTCCAGCGCAGGGCTACAAGGATGATCAGGGGCCTGGAACATCTGCCCTATGAGGAGAGGCTGAGGGAGCTGGGCCTGTTCAGCCTGGAGAAGAGAAGGCTGAGAGGGGATCTAATCAGTGTATATAAATACCTCAAGGGAGGGAGTGCAGAGGACGGGGATGGTCTCTTTTCAGTGGTGGCCACTGATAGGACTAGAGGAAATGGCCGGAAACTGAAACATCAAAAATTCCATAGGAACTTAAGGAAAAATTTCTTAACAGTGAGGGTGACAGAGCACTGGAACAGGCTGCCCAGAGAGGTTGTGGAGTCTCCTTCTCTGGAGATCTTCAAAACCCGCTTGGATGCAGTCCTGCGCCACGTGCTTTAGGTGTCCCTGCGTATGCAGGGGGGTTGGACTAGATGATCTCTAGAGGTCCCTTCCAACCCTAAGCATTCTATGATTCTATGATTCTATGATTCTATGACACTTGGTCACCCAAATCATTGTCTGAATTCCAACACACATGGAGGCTCCCAGTGAGCTCACCTTTGAGAAGTGCTTCCCCCATCCAACAATCCAGAGCAACTAGACCTGGAAACCCGGATTCAGACGTTAGCTGCTCGAGATCCACCACCCACCTCTCAAACAGCGAGCGGGAGCTCTCCAGCACGGAATGCCGAGATTGGCATTTTCTCCCAGTTTACACCCATACCAGCTTTCTGACTTAACTGTGGCTTGGCAGGTGCAAAGAAGAACAGAGTTTAGCTCATGCTCGTGAGATCCTGAAGATTTTTTGTTTTAGACCAAGGAAAGCACTAACATTTGGAGAGGGGGAAAAAAATCTTTAACATTTTTTTTTCTCTATTTTCAATCCCTTTGCAAATAGCCTAAGTAAATAATAAGCTGAAATTTCTGCACTTAATGATTGATCTTTAGTGTGGCTTTTTGTGCCTGCCACATAATGCTTGAATCCACTTGTAATATTTTGCTTTGTTTTCAAATACCTTTTTAACCTTGGGGATCACTAGCAATGAGCCTGAGTATTTGTTTCCTAATGACATTTTTTCCATAACATGAAAAACAATTTGCATTTGTGAAGATGATACAAAAGGAGGACAGGAAAAATAAATAACTTTCTGTTTTAATGGCAACCGGCAAATCCAAGCAAAAATGAAATGCCCCATCATCTGTTCACTTGCAAATGAAATTCCATGCTTACGATGAGCCCTGCCTGGAGAGGTGAACCCGGGAGGTGGGCAATTTGAGGAGGAGGGCTTGGGCAGATGCACTATTGGCACTTGCTAAGTTTCTTTTTAGCCCACGACAAGATAAATTCATCCTCAAGAGCTGGTGAGAGCTGGAGCTGCTTCGTTCTATGTCTTGGGCGAGCTGGGTGCCGGAGGGAGCCGGTGCAACCATGTTACGTGGAGAGCAGAGCCTTTTAAAGGATCAGCCCTCTCGCCAGCCCGGAACAAGCAGGGCCCAATGGAGAGAGCAGCAGGAGAGAGAATAAACTTCTCACCCGCGTACTTCCACTGACTTACAGTTCAGAGGTAGCAGGCTGCAGCTCACCTAGTGTGTGCACATCTGTCCTCCCCTTTCATTGCACTTAAGGAGCACTTCAGACTGGTTGCAAGAAGTTAAGAGGTCTCTATTAGTTCTTCCCCATTCTTTTTCTTAAAATCTGTGGATTTTTTTGTATTTGTAGTCTTTTTTTTTTCCTTTAGCACGTTGAATGTTTCATTTCTCATCATTAAATCAATGAAAAAAAAGCGCTTTTATACAAAAAAAATGATGCACTTCACCAAATTCTGGGCTTTGTCGGAGAAAAAAAAACCTTTGCTTTTGTAAATCAGAAATGCTCTTTAGACTATAGCTGTACTCATACTTGTTAAATGGGGGAACAGTGAAGAAAAATTGCCAACAAAAACTGAGGGCCATACTGATCTCGCTTTTCAAAACAAAAGAGGGTTAACAGAAAGAGAGTTGATTCCTTTCACTCTCATAGAGAAACCTCAAAAATGTGTAGATGCTCATGAAAATAGATTTATTTACTATCAGCTCCAGATGAAAAAGCTATACTTATTCTCTTTTGAGCCTCACATAATCTACTAAGCCACAACATATCACACACAAAGAAATGGCAAAATACATTCATGAACACAATTTGTGTGTCTGAAAAAAAAATACAGTAATTTACAATTCTTAAGTGGAACTGTTCCCCAAAGAATGTTATTAAAAACTAGTGCAAGGAAAATAATGTTAGTAAACACATTTACGATGGAATGATTGTGCGGAAGGCACTGTCACATAAGAACATGGACCTACAGCCAAGGACAATTGCTCTGCTATGCTTAATTCATTTATGAAACACAAGGTGACAATTTTATGTGGTAGGGCTGAGATTGGCATCTATTTTTTTTTAATTATGCCTGCAAGGCTAATGGATTAAAATACTTTTTTTGCCAGAGTTTGCATTCCATAGCATACATTTTATAAGGAGATCGGACAATACCTTCACAGCTTGCTTTCCCCATGAATCACTGAATCAACAACGCCTTCCTCTTAGGCAGGATATTGTTTAGGGGTATTTAAGGAAAGATTATTTGCAAGAGAACGCTGGGGAGGAGGTGCCGGAGCCCAGGGGTGCTCTGGGGACAATTCACAACAACAGCCTGCCACAAGACCAAAGACCCACCATGATGTGGACGAGTTAAGGGGCTGGAGTCCGCAGGGCATCCAAGTCAGCTCCCAGGCAGAGCATGATGGAGAGCAGGAGCACTTCCAAAGCACAGAGCACCTTGGAGGACAGAGCCCCTTTCTACGCCAGCAGATCAAAGGCAGCCCTGGCGCACGAGCCCTTGAAGTTACGCTGCTCAACGGCCGCACCAGGCCGCAGCGCCCGCGGTGAGCTCTGCACACGGGGCCGGCGCGCAGCTCCCTGGCCCCGGCAACGGGCGAGCGGACGCGTTCGACCCCCTCAGCTGGAGCCTGTCCCCAGGCCTGCGCACGTGGGGAAGGCAGGGCAAGGACAGCGACACCGCACGGGTTGTTCAAATTGTCGAGCACTTCTCTTCCCTAAGTACTTGCAGTGCTATTGTATAATAGAGAGGGAGAAAACAACCTTTGCTTTCCCACTGAACAGGCTTTCGCACCACCTACAAGCCAGGATTAAGCTTCAGATGCTGTTACAAAGAGCGGAGGGTTTCTGTAAAGGCATCGATCAATCATTCTCAGCACCTCTGAAAAGCAGGCCGTTTCTCAGGTACACAGAGACACGCCATCGACAATTTTAAACCATCCCTCACAAGTCTCACTCTGTGTCTTGAAAACTGTGACCTAAATGCCTTGGAAGAGCCACTGCTTCACTAGCAGGCTCACCTCAAGCCCTGGTATCAAGGTATTGGGGAGCCTGAGCCCGTAGCAAAAGGGCCTTTGCCTTACTACCCCCTGCCTCACTGCTTCATCAGCCGTTTCTTTCCTTTACATATTTTAAAGCTCTTCATTATAATTAACTGCCTACAACAAAGTGACCTAAGGTAAAGATAGTTTAAGTTATTTATAAACTTTTAGGACTGTACCTTTTTATAGACATGGTCATAGCTCCCGAACAGTCAGGCAGACCCCACTTTCATCTACATTTTGTTATTTTTTATTGTATGTACACAAGCAGAGGAGGCGGCACCAATTCAGCAACCCCTGCAGTCCACTGGAGGCAGCCGGAGAAAACACCGCCTTACCTGGAATAACTTCAGTCATACCCGCAAAGGCGTTCGAGCCCTTAAGTGCTTAATGATACACCAAGTCCAACGATCCGGGGAAATAATTTTATGGTTCAAGCCAAAGGATCAGACCAAGGCTTTGCACCAATTTAAATACACGTTGTTTCCAAGTTCCTGCCGCAACAGAGAGGCCTCAAAGCAGGGAGGTGGTGACAGAGAGGGGCAATACCACCCAGACCTGTTGCTCCACTTGGGCCACGTTAGGTACAGGACCCTCGGCAGCTACCGAAGGCACCTGATGCTTGGGGAGACCCAAGCGGAGGGCAGCGCTTCCAGCAGCATTTCTATCACCTGGCACAAAGTGTGCGGACGCGCGAGAGCTGACGTTCGTGGCTAGCGGCTGCCAACAGAGGCATCTCCAGAGGGCAGTGATTTACCACCTTCATATACATTTATATTTGTGCCTCAAGAAAAGTGGTAATTTGCCAGATTTGGAAGTGCTTAATAGGATCTGATAGGCAGATTAATTAGTACGGGTCACAGCACCAGCTACCTTCCAGGAATATCACCTTTATTCATGCATTTATATTGTCAAGGGAAAGCAGGAGGAGGTCAATGCCACCAGCATGTTTTACATTCCACCGGTTTGAGCCTGCATGGTTTTGCTGAATTTCCTCTGAGCAAACGAACTTTACTTTTATCTCTACCATGATATAAATGCTGCAGGCACATGCAAAACTTGGGATGAGGAGAGAAAAACCTCACCTTGCAGCCCATTTCCTTGCACGCCGCTCATCCGGCACCCTTGTCTCCCACACTGCGCTCGGGCCAGGGTTACTGGCACTTCTTTAACACTGCCACTACACTATGACCCCCTTGGCATCTTTACAGCTTTTGAAAAGGTAGTTTGAGGTAAGACTCATTTACATATCCATATATTTATATATATGCACACATGGACCTGTATTTATATGTGTGTATATATATGTTTGCATATGTATATAAATATATATACACACACATATGTAAACATATATAGATAAACACACAGAGGTAGACACCATATTTGGACAACCTTTATACCAGATCAAGCAATTATGAGCTCAGTTGGATTATTCCTAATTTTCACCGGCCTGATGGAGATCTGAATGTGGCCAATTAGACATAAACCAACAAACCAGAGAACATGGAGATTAATTTTTTTTGGCTGCAGACTCGTTGTGCTCGTGACCTTGGGAGCGACACGCTGCCTGTAATCAGGGCCAGGCATTTCTGCCATGCCGCCGCAGTGTGTATGAATGGGCCTTTGGCATCTGTCACGCCGCGGACCGCCGGAACAGCATATGGAGCATCAGACACCCCCAGGACACTGCAGCTCCATCGGAGCAAAGGGAAAGCAAAAAGGGGGCCCTCTCTTTGCTTTGCCGTGGGGGAAGGTGTCGCTCGGGGCCTCCTGTGCTGCAGCAGGAGTGCGAGGGCAACGCGGCACCGCACCAGGGCTGAGGCACACACAGAGCAACGGGGCCGAGACGTTTAGGAAGGAGACATGGAGATAATTGTTTAATGCGCCTTCTCTCTCCCACATGTATCCTCACAGAAAAAGAAAGAAAATAAGAAACCACTTCCCTCTGAAAGAATGACCAGAGATCTAGAGCCAATCCCCTTTTCAGTAAAACAAGCAGGGAAGGCATTTTCACAGTCGTGTTTTTTTTTTTTTTTTTAAGTACATTGAAGATGATGCATCCATTCCACGTGCGTTCATGACTGCGTTTCTGATGCGCGCGGCACCCTGTGACACCCGTCGTGGCGCAGCTGGCCCGTGCCGCGCCGGCTCCCCGGCCCCGCTCCCTGCCACAGGCCGCGCTCCGGCCTGCGCCGCCAGCAGCCTGCCGTTGTTCCTCAGCTGGCCTCAGGCGGCTGCCCTGCACCCCGCAGGGCCTCTAGAGCACGTTGCCTTATTCCCATGAGCTGAGGAAAGGATTCTTCCTTTCCTTTGGTCTGAACACCAATCTATCTTTAATTCTACCCAGGGCTCCCACTGCAGTGGGGCAGGTGGCTACAAGATGCGAACTCCTCTAGCTAACGCCCCATCCCTTGCACACATTCAGCTTCCCTTTGCTAATGCCGATGGCGCAGTTCACTACGGGGCTGCCCCCACTTCATGAAAGGGCAATTTCCACCCATAAAACCTGCACGTATAATTTGAAAGCCAGGGCAAGAGTCGGGCATGCCGAAGCAGGGCCATAGTGCCAGCTGCGGCTCCGCGCGCTGGAATGCCAATACAAAAACGAGAAGGGATTTCAGATGCTGCCGCTAATCAAAAGGGAGTGTTTAGGCTGCAGTTTAACGATGACAGCATGGATGTCAACATTGTTCACAGTCTCACCGCTGATCTGATTAGCAGAAAAACCCGTCTCGGCCAGGCTTGTGGGTAAGGCGAGCGCTTTCCCATCCCTTCACACCCACTCCGTCACTTGACTCTAACTTAAAAGAACGGTTAACTTTTATATAAGCCAGATATTTCATGGGCTCAGTCCTTCCTTTGGAATGGCAGCAGCTGTTATGTATTTGTTTTGCCCCAAAAATAAAATAAGCACTCACATCCATATTAAGTTTTTCTGGGCAGGGCCCATCTTTATGCTCTGTGCTTGTACCGCATCTAATTCAACACGGATAATAAATAATATGTAACAACTGTCTGAAAGATTTCCGTAGCATGAACCGACACATTGGGTCTGCTTGAGCCGAGCCTAAACGTGCTTCCAGCCCTAAACACTGCCTTTTCTGTGCCGCGTGGAGCATCCTCAGCTCACGCCCTTGCGCACCACCACTCACAGGACATCAGCTGTGCCAATGTTTATATAAAGAATGAATGACACCACGCACAGCACAAGCTGCACTATGGAGAGGCTTTAGAGTGACCAAAGGCTGCCCTTTGCCTACTAGGCCAGTCCATCTGCTGCTTCTGCTTGGACCACTAGGACAGAAGGCAGGACTAACAACACGTTGCATTGGACAAACCATTTTCCTGCTTCAGGGTCCATGGTTTTGGTTTTCGTTATTCTGTGATAGCAATTCCCCGTGACACTAGTGTAAAACAAGCATGGAAACTGAATAAGTAATCCCCAGAGGAAGGATTTTAAAAGCCACATTTTAGTTTGGATGCATTTCCTTGGTACAAGGAAATCACTGATGTCTGATCAACAAGCAAAATGCCTTAAACGCCGCAAGACATACATACATATTATATATATATGTGTGTGTGTGTATGTGTGTGTTCATGTCTGTATTTTATACAAAAAGAGAAAGTAGAATGAAAGTGTATATTAGTAATTTAGGAGAAAAGAAATCCTTACACGGATGTCAAAAATCTCAGACCAGAAAAGATGGAGATCAGCATCTACAGTCACCTTGGAGTCAACTACTCTCCATATAACTAGAATAAGAGGGTCTCCAGAACACCTTCACCTGTTGCAGGTGGCAAAACAGCGGCAATAAGCTTAAAATCATCCAGCAAAAGGACCAAACCCCCTAACTGTAGCAAGGCACAGGAAAAAAGCATGACAGACATCCCCCATCAAGTTTGGTCCTGCTCTACAAGGTGTACAACAGCAGCAGACAGTCTGACCCAGGTGAAACATCCTGTCCTGGTCCAAGCTCTGCGATTATTTTAGTGTTGAGCGTGTGCAAGAAGGGGTCTCTGACTGGGCTTGGAGGCTTTGCCACACCACAGTTAATCTTCAGATAAACTATCCGAGGACCTCATTGACTGGACAGCTTTTACTTTACAGTTGCCTTGGAGTTGAGAGATTCACCACAGACCCCATCAGTTGAAAAGGCAGTACCAGTCTGACCAGACCTTCAAAGGGAGCAGCTGGGTCCCTGCTTGTTGTTGTGGGCGAGATCTCTTTAAACAGTGTTTTTAATAAAAATATCTCACAAATGAGAAGAACACTGCTGTGTATTGAATACATTTGCTCAGTTCCACCAGCATCACCCAGAACAGAAAGACAGACCGGAATTTAGCAAAGGAGGACTTTATAGCTGGTTTCACAAACTAACGTATTCACTCAAGATGAATTTTGTGAGCAATCACATGCCCTTAGAGGGAAAATGGCACATGTAGAAGCCTATTTTTTTCCACAGAAACAGCCAGTGCTCCTCATGTTGGCTTGATAGGAAGGAAGGGCTGAGTGTGTGAAGGGAGATGGGCCTGGAGTCACCATGGTCTCCCCAGCACCCGCTGTGCCAGGCACCAAACAGGAAAGGAGGAACTGCTAGAGGGAAGGGGGGAAGACAAGGACAGACTGCAGCGGCTCCGCAGAGAGAGCTGCCATCATCCCTATTAAACTAATGCAATATCGGGGGTGAACTCAGGAAAACCTGCCTACCAAGCAGCTCGGACAAACCCTTGCCACATTCTACATGCATGGGACATTAATTTAATAGGTAATAAACTACAGTAAATTAAATATATAGTTTTCTTATTACCAGGTTTGCATTAAAACACTACCCTCCCTGTCATTAACAGTGGCAGGATGTCTATCATTATTACTAGTAGCAGCATCTATATCAGTGAAAAGGCAAACAAAAGCCAAAAGGAGCTTCACACATTTAATGGGAGAACTATTGCTGGGGAAGAATGGGGCTTTTAGGGTATAGAAGGGATTGGACTGTCAAAATGGAGCTGGTGGACGGGGCAACTGCACAGCTGGGAGAGCGCTGCGCCCATGGCCAGCAGAGAGGAGCTTTCCCCCAGGCAGGGAGTTCTGATGCAGAGAATTGAATGACTCAGTTATTTCTAGTGACCTAGACTGGATTAAAACTTGTGTCTTGGAAACAGTATCTGTGCCGCTTTACCAATTTCCAGAAGCATATCCATCCTTCTTTAAAAAGAAATCACTAAATAAGGAGGAATTTAAACAAGGGAACAGTGAGAAACCAAAAGCACAGCGAGTCAGGCATCGATGGAAGGCAGCCATGCAGACACGCAGACTTTTCCAAATAGCTCTGCAAATAAAATTAACTTTTGCCTAGGGTACTTCAGCGATGAACTGGAGCAGCCTCTGGCAGCACTCTGTCCCGGCTAACCGCAGTGTTTGCTCACACATCCACGCTGCCCAGCCATGGGAGCCAGCTTCTTGCATACCCGCAGTCTTCCAGGGTGCCAGTGAGAAGACGCACACGTGCGCACACGTACCCACACACAGGTATGGTGCCTCCTAAGGACGCTCAAGGACATCCTGATTGCAGCAGCAAAGGGATGCTGAACATCTGTTAGTGCTAGAGAAGGCACTTCAAAGAATGAGGACAGCTGGACTTCCCATAAAACTGAACGGCTAAGTGCGTATTCGTGAGGCTAGGGCGCACGGTAGTCGTGCCGTGCCCGCCACAGCGCCTCCGCCATCCCCCGGCGCTCCAACTCCCCTCCATTCCCACCTCCTGGGGCACCAGCTTGGCCTCCTCCTCTCTTTCCCCCTCGCTCGCAACCAACTGTGCAGCCCATGATGAGCTGAGCTTCCATACGTGCCACCGCAGCTAGCTGGAACCTGCAATTCACACCCTCCTCGGCACCCTGCATCTCCCTAGGTGAAGCATATTTCTGCCTCAGTTTGGCACTAATGATATCCATCATGCCTATACTGCCAAACCCTTTTCCTTCAGAAATATTAAAAAAAAATCCCCAAACCCTATAGCAGACCTCAACAGTTGCATTTTGTGAGAAATTTGATTTGACTCTGGAACTTGGCTTAGCTGTCAGGTGGAGATAAAATGCAGAAATAAAAACAATTTCGGTGACTGATATGGCTGTTGATAATGTCTTCAAAATATTTTGTCTTAAAAGTAGCAAAATAAAACCCAAATTTTCAGCATTTCCTACGCAGTAAGTTTAAATAAACTATGTTTTTGGACCCAATCTTAGTCAGAACAAAGAGGCGGAGGATGGGAGCGGTGAGAAGAAAGGACAATATGAGGCATTGTACAAAAATACTGAAAATCAGACAAAACTACATAGAATTACACATCCTATTTTTCTCTATTTCTTCTTGAAATTCCAGATAAAACATTTAATCAAAAGTGACAATTTCACATGGAAAAAAATGGTTTTGACAAAACCACATTTTTGATTTTTCTAAACAATTCTCTGCATGCCTGTTATTTTGACACTGTCAAAATAAATTTGTTTTGTCAACCGGAGAGAAAAAGAAAAAAATAAGTGTCACCATCTTCCCCCCCATCAACATCAACAATTTACCTGCACCTGTAAAATGCCTGCATTTCACTGAAACTGCTCTGCGCACAAGCTGAGGCCACCTCTACTTGTATCTCCGAAACGCACCACTAAGTTCTGGTTCCCAGTCTAGTCCAGGAGCGTGGGCTCCTGGATAGGGAGGATAACATAGGGCTGAAGCAAGCTTGCAGCGATAAAAATAAGCTGGTCCTCCAGCTTCTCCACTGATCTTGCAGTCAGCTGCAACTTGTGCTCCAAACTGGGCTGCTTTCTCCAACTCTTCTTCTTTTGCCTTCCCAAAATATTCACCCTTGGTGCATGCGTGGGGAGTCTAGCTGAGCCGTATTTCACAGAATATCTTTATTTTTTCCTATTTTGAGATTTGCCAAGCTATAAGATTGCTTGTACTTCGTACAAACGTTAAAAAAAAAAACAAAACCCCCGTCCCCTGTGTCCCCAAAACCCCCATCCTCTGTATCCCCTGTATCCAGTGTCGTTCCTTCCACCCAGCAGGGATGTGATACAAACATACAATGAGGAGGGAAAGAAAAAGAAATGTCGTTTGCTGCAAAGAAGCCCATGGTGCATAGGAAGCTGCTCGGCCCCGGGGACACGCAGCGGCCGGGGACACGCTCGGCCCCGGGGACACGCAGGACGCTCACAGCGGCCCCGCCAGCTCCGTTGCCCGCTCACTCACCGGCGAGCCACGATGGCTGCCTCGCGCCTGCGAGCCCGGAATGATTTTAACTTCCTCTCCAAACTTCACTCGCTGACTTTCTGATTTTTAACACCCAAATGGAACACAAATTCAGATTATAAGAGTAGCAGAGATTAAATAAGGCAGAATTCATTAATGTGCCAAAAATATGTGCCAATGTGTCTCCAACTAGTTAAAAGACAAATACACAGATTGATTTTTTTCCCCTCCCAGTACATCCCACATTGCCTATTTCCTAAAACCTTCTGTCAAATGCATAATCGACTATGTCTTCAAAAATAGCACTTTTTATAATCATTCATCTAGATCTTAGGAGTAGATGTGGCACTGTCTGTCATGCCCAGGCAGGACTGGCGCTCACTGAGCACGGGCTTCTCTGCAGACGCCATGGAAGGCACCTGCTGCCAGGATGCCCCGCGCAGGACAGGGTCGCGGCGGGGAAGACGGGCTGTCCTCGTGTCACACAGGGTGGCCGTAGAGCACAGGCCCCGCTGACAGCACAACAGTCGCTGCTGCCTCCATATCCCCACGTTTTGGAAGGTGGGAGCAACCAGAGCAGCCCTCTTGGAGCGGGGCTCCTACAAGCACTTCCCCAAGGCCCTGGGAGAAACAGGGCAAGCCAGAAGAGGTGACTCCAGCTCTCTGGACTTGGCATTTCTATGCAAAGTCCTGCCTATCCACAATCAGGTAAGCAGGAAATGCCTCCTGATTACAGTAGCTAGCAACTAGGTGTGATTCTTTTTTTCCTTTCTATGCAGTGAGAATTTACTGTAGGTTTTATACTGCTACCCTGGGGGAGCTGCTTATTGTATCTCATTTCCATTTTTACATTGAAAATGTGGACTGTAAAATTTACTACATTATACACAGAGTTTAAATTCACGGCCATTAGATTCTTACAACTCTACTAATGCCACTTTTATAGGTGTTGGCTACAATCCTAGTTTACCATTTCATCAAATTAAATAGATGCAGCTTCCAGTAGTGACCAAGATTTGTGATTTAAATAAACGGGGATTGGGAAGTCTCCAACTTATTATTATTTTTTTCCTTAAAAAAGAAAGCAGTCAACAGAAGAAGATAGTTTGAAAAAGACTTTTAAAAGCATAAATTACAACGTGATAGGCCGAAGTAGAAAGAGGGGTGTGAGGGGTCCCACTTGCTGTTAAGCGGTCTGCAAATCCAAGCTGAAAACAAGTGCTAGAGAAGCTGAGGCCGGCGCAGAGAAGCCACGTTTCTTACACACAGGTTGCTGCCCCTGAAGCCAGCAGCGCCACCAGGTCGAGGAGGTTTAGCAGAGATCAGGGACCCGGGACCACATCTTGCTGGGCACAGATCCGGCTGCCTTCGATCCTTTCAGAGCTGCACCCGTGCGAAACAGCCAGGCCTCTCTGCTTGCGCCCTGGGTCCCCCTTGCTCACCTGCTGCCACCACGACGGGCACGAGACCCACAGCAAGCCCCTGTCACGAGGCCGAGCCGAGCAGGACCCTCCTGCGAGGTGCGAGCGCGCAGCCACCCAGCACCCCCCCTGCCACACGCGGAGAGGTCCCCGACGTGCGGAGAGGCCCCTGGCGACGCTCGGAGGCAGCCGCGCTCCTGCAGCCCCTCTGTGCGGCCTGGCCGCCCTGGCGGGCACCCGTGCCCCGTGCGCTCCTGCCCAGCACAGTCCCTGCGCCGCGCCACAGGCATCTCCTCTCGGCCCGGTCAGGAGGAGGAGGAGGGGACAGCTCCGTCCCTACTCCTGCGTGCCTCCCTCCCGGGCACGCTCCCTCTGCCACGTGGGCATGTGCAGGACCAGGCCTTGGGAGCACATAGCCAGCACTGACGAACGCGAGACCACAAACCCTCACATCTCCAGGGAGAGAGAGAGGAAGAGACTCATTTTAAGGAGAATTTCCAAAGCGCACAACAGAGAACATGTTTCAGTCACCAAATCCTTATTTTATTTTTAATTTGGGCTTATGAACTAGAACATTAAACCACAAATTTCCATTAGAAAAAAAAATCAAAATAGATTAATAGAAATAGAAATGTGTTGGTCAAGTCCACCCACATAGATGGAAATGACTCGTGACTCCCCTTCTGAAGCCAGGGCCAGGCCCCGAGGTGCAGGCACCGTTAGCTCTACTCGATGTGGGCAAGGAGGAGAGGGGGCAGCGGGACTGTTTCAAGCCCTGCTTATGAAAGCCGCACAGCCTTGCTGCCAGGCGACGTCACCTGGCCCTGCGTGACCCTGAGCTGCGAGCGCTGGCATGGGAAAGCAGCCGAAGGCTGCGCTGCCCGGAGTGCCGCTCTGCCACCGCCGGAGTGAGCGCCCCTTGCCCAGAGGAACAGCATCCACGCGGCCAGTCACGTCCTGCCTTCCCTCGCCCGGCCTGCAGCACCTGGGAGGGCGTCAGGGCAGCCAGCAGCAGTGCTCTCCCAGCGCCCTAACCCTCATTTTGTCAGGTTGGTTTTGCTGCCACCACCCCCTATCTCTGCACCTAAAATAAAAATCAATAAATCAAGCAAGATTAAATAGAGCCTGTGGTTGCCCTTCACAGTGCGGCTGCCTCTGCAGGGGACGAGGGTTCCGCGGCGGTCAGAGATCCTGCGTGCTGACCCGGGAGGGCTGCACTTCATCGCTGCGCTCATCCTGGCACATGCGCCAGCCGCGAGGTCCTCCCCCGGCCTGCACCCCGCTGCCCTGGCATACAGGCCGCAGCCCTGTGACAGGGACCACGGAGAGCGGTGAGCACCTCCTCGGCCTTTCCTCTTCCTCGCAGTGGAGGAGGCCACGCCAAGGCCTTGGCACATGCTCTTCCCTTTCTTGCAGGAAGAGCCCCCCTCAGCCTGCGTCACCTGGAGCGCTGTGCCGGACGCAGAGCATCTCCGGCCGCCCAGCACAGCACGGACCTTGCGGCTTTTCTAAGCTGACCCTGAAGCATTTTCTCTTGCCTGTAAGCAGAACTGAAGGCTACAGTTACGCGGCTATCGGAAAGACAGTGATAAAACTGAATGAGCCCTTGTTCTTGCTCCCGCGCCTTTCTCTGGAGCCGCACCAGTGCTAGGACAAAGATGAGGAACCGGCCAAGTTTCAAACAAAAGCCTGAGAGGCAGCTGGGGCCAGCAGCCCCGGAGCAGCTGCCAGAGGAGAAAAATGCTTGGCCTTAAGCTGCGAGCTGTGACCCAGCAGCTAAGGTGAGGCCAGGCCACGGCGTGAGGCCAGCGCTCCTCCAGACAGCAGGGAAGACGGCAGCAGCAGAGGGAAGCAGGCGAGGAAGAGAAGGTGGGAGACACCTTCTGCCCATCAGAGGGGAGGCAGGAGGAGACTTCTGCCCGTTCCACCCCACAGCTCCAGAACTGTCCTGGTGGGTGTGCTCTCAAATACCAATGAGTTCCTCCAGCAGCTTGTGAACAGCCACGTGCATGGATTGTGTGTGTGTGTACACATATATGCACTGCAGTGGAAAACACCAATGTGACTGACACGCTGGAGGTCTGGCGTAACGAAACATCCTAGGAATTCCCAGCAATTATAACCGACAATTTCCTAACTCAACAAAGATTGAATCCAGCATTGGGGAATGCTACGCTAGACCTCATTTTGACAGATAAAGAGGAACCGATCACAGAACTAAAAATTAGTGGTAGCTTATATACAAGTGATCGTGACTTGATTACATTTATATGCAAACAGAGTAAAGCTCAAACTAGTAAGTTATACACATGGTAGTTTAGAAAGGCAGTTTCCCAAAGCTGAAAACAATTATGGACCAAATCAGTTAGGGAAAAGAATTTAAATAGAAAAACATGAATGATAACTGGGAGCTACTTAAGAATGTATTACTAGATGCCCAAAAGCCACAATCAGGAAAAAAAGGCCACAACACTTACGAACTCAACCTGGCTCAGGGGAAGTCAGAGCAACCAGAGTAAATGAAATACACACACAGACGCAAATAGAAACGGAAGGAAAAAAACTGATAGCAACAAATATAAATAAAAACGAGAAACTGTAGAAAATGATAAATACACAAGAGAAATTATGATGAGCTGAAGAAGGACAATAAAGAATTCTAAGTGTATTAAGAACAAAGTCATCATAACATTACTATCTAGAAATAGGGCGTGGACTTGGGGGGTGGATTTGTCAATATTAATGCAGAAAAGGCTTTATTAGCTAATACATATTTACATTCTCTACTAGGGAAAAATAACCAAGCAGCTGCTAAAGCTGAATGTTTTAAATTTAGCTGATCCCCAAAATTCTCATCTATGAATTTTAAAAGAAAAGGATCATGGCTCTGCTTTTCAAGAACTCTTTGGATACTGGAATAGAAACAGATGAATGAAAAAAAAATGCTGTGGCAATACTTTAGGAAGGTAAATGGAAAGGGCCAAGCAAATACGGACCTACAGAATAAGGATCAGTCCAGGTAAAATAATGGAAGAGCAGATATGGAATTCAATCAATTAAAAATTAAAGGAAGGTAATATAACTAATACTGAGCAGCAAAGGTTTATGGAAACCAGAGCTCGTCAAATTAGTATGACATCTTTTCTCTAAATAAAATTAGTGTGGCCAATAAATGTAATAGTACTGATGTAATAGACATATATTTCTACAAAGGCACTGGACTTGGTAGCTGCCTGACATTTTGGCCAAGATACTAGGGCAGGAAAGTCAGCCTGGCACATACGAATCCCTTAGAAACAATGAGATAACAGACCACAAAATACGGCAAAGTCCCTCGCTGAGCAGCCGTGGCGTCCTGAGCAGGGCCTCAGTTTGCAGGTCAACGCTCTACTCTTCAGTGACCTGGAAGAAAACAGAAAAATCATAAGGGATAAAGGAGATGGATGACACAAGAGTGAAAAAGTAGCAAACAACAAAGAAGGTAAGTTTGAGAGATAGGCTAACCTGGCTACTTCGCAAATGGGAGCAAATACCAAAAAAGCAAGTTGTGAGGACAGGGCTATCTCAACCCTAAGACATGTTTACAAAATCACAGCAGATGATAGATAATCACCTGTACCTGAACTCTCACAGTAAGGATGTGGGCAAAAGGACAAACCTCCTCCTTGATTTGGAAGCACAGGGATTCCCAGGAAGAGTGGGGAGTCAGAAGCACCTTTGACTTTGCAGTGACTGTAACGACCACTGCATTGCTGTGTCCGAAGGTGCAGAATTGCTGAAACAGCTTCAGAGAAACACTACAAAAAATGAAATAGAATTAGCTGAGGATGAATCAGCAAGCAAGTCTGGACACTGAAATACACTAGCAAGCACCCTAGAAGGTCAGCTGGGATTTAACAGTTTACACTGGGTTATAGTGAATACGTTCACAAAGCAGAGTCAAGTACCACACTGAGATACAAACATGCTGAAATCCTCTCCCTCCAAAAACCACGTTAGGTTTACGTCTGCTCTTCAGGAGGCAGCATCTTGTAAGGGCAAATCCTCACCACTGCTGGAAAGGACGGTGTTGGCCTTTGACGGTTTGATCTGAGCTCTTTCTCACTGAAAAACAAAACCAAGCAAACAACAAAACTGCACTGCAACACAGCAAGCAGGCCTTTTTCTTCATAAAACCTGCTGTGGGCAGAGAAAACACCTCACCTTGCTTTAGGGAGCTTTGGATTAAGTCTTCAGCCACCCCAGTGTGCAAGGTGCTTATTCTGTAGGTATTGTATGGGCACAGCAAAGGGTGTGTGTATGGGCAGGCTGCACAAGTTAAAGAGCAGGCCTCTCGCAGATAGAAGAGATTCAGAAATGACACTCATCTACAGAAAAGCCCCAAAGCCACCATTTTTGTTCTTCTCCTGATTTGTCCCTGCCAGCACCCCTCTTCTGTCTCCTCTCCAGCCTCCCAAAGTTTAGACACAGCGAGGATAATACAGCATGGATGATACACCAAGCAAAGCTAAGGAGGTACAAGCTGCTTCAGGATCCTCTTGCTGCTAGATTGATGTGGATAGCCATTATCAGCTAAACACATAGGCCTCAGGAGAGAGAGGGAAAAAAAGGCAAAAAAAAGTGAGAATTGCAATGATAATTGGATTGTTTTATGGCAAGAAGGAAAAGATAGTGGATACTATCACTGCTCCACTTAAGAGCATCTCACATATTCTCATCTGAGAGCATTTGGAAGGAGGACTTTCTCCCTGTAGATGTGCCTTGACTTAAAACAGACAGACCTCAGTCCCTCTAAGACCCTTGAGTGTTAGCATGAAATGGAGAATTCCCAGCAAGAAATAATCACCTTATCCTTATCCTTGGCTGTTTTTCATTAATAAGCATGTGTCCAAGTCTGACTGCACTCTACCATGTGCATTTTTCTTTTTTTTTTTTGCATGTTACTGTATAGAAGACCACAATTCTGGTAATAATTTGGGGGTTGTAATTTTGCATACACCTGGCTGCATATGTCAAACTCATCTCAGGAATACACCAGGGAACTTGAACGAGCTCTACTGAACAATCACAGCTCCCTTCAAAGCTGCTAATAGCGGAGAAGTATCCCAGCTAGCTTCGCAGTGAGCTTGGCTGTTATTTAACATATTAACTAATGCCTTTGCATTCAAGGTTTGACTTGGCTTTGCTCAGCATCGCGAACACAGACACTGACCTCAGGAGTCTTTCTGCCGCTGTGGCACCAACACCGACTTCGAGAAGCTGCTGACACAAAGTCCTCGCAGTCGTGCGGGTTGTTAGCAAGCCGTGCTGTGGCACGCACGAGGCCAGGAGAGCAGATAACCCCAGCGTCCTGGCCAGCGTCTCGCGGGACACGGGCTGCAGGACCCAAGGTCATATACGATCAGACTGAGTGGAAGTTACAAGCTCCTGCGTGTGCCTGCACAGCTGCTGCTCTTGCAAGGGTTGGTTTCTACAGAGACACAGGGCACTTGGAAGGAACCGTCAGAAAACGATTCGTTCTGCTGCACTGTGGACGCTTGTCAGAACATGGGCTCGTCAGGGATAAAATATTGGCATAATCCCAATTAAAGAACGCATTTTTTTTCCTGAATATGAAATAAAACCCTGACATCTATCATCTTAAGCGTTTTCCAAAAGGAGAGCTGTTAAAGTACAGAACAGATACTGCAACTATGAAAACCGTGACTGAAAGACCTTAGGAACATGAATAGATCCAGAAAAGGTCTTGATCCAAGAAACAGTTTTAGTCACGTTGCAAAATCCCAGAGATTCAGACACGTTTTATTGACCTGTAACACTGCCACCATCTTGTCAAAATATTTTCAAACTGGATCAAGCTGGAGCCTGCTATTTTACAACGATACCATGTATTGCTGTATTCCTTTGAAGAAACGAAAACTATATAATCTCCCTGAGACAGGCAAATATTATGACCTTTTTTTCTTTCAGAATTCCTATCTTGGTGACCCAGCAATAAACGTATTTTTGAAATGTCAAATTTGTTTCCATGGTAACATGAAATGTCACTCCTGGAGATGATGCTCAATACAAACGTGCACAGTTGAAGGCTATTTAACATGTTTTCAGTTGCACCTATTCAACAATGGTTCTCATACTTTAAAAGTCAATAAAGAAATTTAAATACATTTATCAAAAGTTGATCTCTGGCAAAGTGACTTTTACACCTTGCATTATTGTCTGTAACAACATTCATTAATGAGAAGCCCCTTTAAGTACCTGTTCTCCTGGTGGAACATGGAAACATTTTCTATTATATTGACAGTCGCTGCCAAGTTCTATTTCCTGGATGAGGAAAAAGAGAGGTTTCATCCACCAGTGCTATCCAAATCTCTTCTACGTAAATAGATTTCTTTTAAAAACAATAAAAAATAGAATAAAATAAACTCTCTTGATGACCAGGGCAGCTGAAGAGAGAAAGAGGACACTGCCTTCATGCATCCATAAGAATACAAGAAAATATCCTGCAATTCATTTTTACATAACACATGCACACTAATGCAAAACTAATAATTTAACCAAAAGTTTTCTAGAAGGTTTTGCAATTACTTAATTTACAATACAAAATTCTCCCCTCTGATCTCCGCAGGGAGAGGCAAAGAACAGGTCTGCAGGGGAGATGCGAGTCCAAACCAGAGGACTCCTTCCGCAGACTCCTCTGAAGAGAAAAACAGGACGTAGGAAGAAACACCTGCCCTTCCCTCCCTCCGAGGTGGCTCTGCTTGCTTGCTCTCAGGGCAGTTTTAAAAGGTAAAAACAAGATAAATTGTTCCCCTACACTTATAAATAACACATGAGCAATTAAGTCTCTTTTTATGGATGCTTCATCAAATATTCATCTATTTTTATTTTCATAAATTTTACAATTTACAAGTTGTTTTTGTCTCAACTTTATGTTAACAAGACCCTTGAAGCTGACAAATTCTGGTTCAGGTAACGAGTGGTCAGCTTAGAAGAACAGTAAAAAGAAGTAGGACCATCTACTTACAGTTTCAAATATCTTTTTTTTTGTGATTATTTTTAAAAGGAAAGAATGAAAGAGCCAGTCCTCTGTGCTAAATATATGTATATGTTAATATAAAGCTTATTTCATGAGGACTATTGCAGACTAACTGCATTTATGGTGTCCATCCATATGCATGCACTGAGGCCAGGTACATGGTCTTGTGCTACCCTGCTGTCCAGACACACTCACCGTAACCAAGGAAGCCCACACGCATGAGCAGCACGGGAGGTTATCCCCAAGAACTAGAGCGCTGGGTTTTGCACATGTCCTTCAAGATCTTAGCTAGCCTGAGGGAGGACTTCTAAAGGGAAAACTCAAGAAAAAATAGATTTATCACAGCTCGGGCTATGAACACTGAGGCAGAAGTGCTGAACCATCCACATCCACAGACATACCTTAGCAGAGGTGGGGGATACCTAAAAGGTGGCTGTTCTGGAAGCAACCTGGGCTGCCAAGCAAGAAGGTTGCAGGTTCTCATTTGGTCTGAGCTTGTCCTGTTTTCCCCTCACTTTTTTTTCAGGTCTTTCCGAAGAGAAGTGAAAGAACCCAGCAGAGATGAGAGACAAAGCAAGAGAAGGCAGTGGAAGCGAAAGGCGTATCCTGGACACTTTGCAAGGATAAGAGGTCCTGGGGAGCGTGTCGGAAGATAGCCAGGAGTATTTCTGTAGGGCTTCAGAAAACTGATTTGTTTAATACAATCAGACTCTCCCTTGCAGAGCTACAGTTCATAGACCGGGTTTACATATACCAGAACTTAGAGAAAGGCAGTACAGAATAGGGTGGAAAAGGGAGACCTGCAAGGGGAGAAGGAAAACAGAGAGTTATCTAATAACCGCCCAAGAAAGGGCCCTAGGTGACCTGGGGGACCCAAAACTCGATCCACTGTGACTTGCCAGACAGAATAATCAGAGCTTCTAAAAGCTCCCCCCCC
Organism: Tinamus guttatus; assembly: GCF_059628265.1. Classification (NCBI taxonomy): domain Eukaryota; kingdom Metazoa; phylum Chordata; class Aves; order Tinamiformes; family Tinamidae; genus Tinamus; species Tinamus guttatus. Next base: position 828,978 of record NW_028289126.1, on the reverse strand, counting down.
CCCCCCCCACCTTCGTTTTCTTTCATGTTTTCAAAAAGTTGAAGTTCTGGCCAGTTTTTCTAGTGAAGAAATGGAGACAGAAAATCCTGCTCATCAGAGGATGTAAGATAGCAGATGCCTGGGATCCCAACAGAACACATTAGGGGTCACTTTGACCGCTAGAGTGTGAGTTAAAATTAACGTCCCAAGATTTTTTTCTTACGGAACATAGTTGTATAACTCCAAATTTTGCCTCTTGGTTCAATTTAGGTATTTCTGTGTTACACTGTGGACACAGCAGTGACAAGAGCAAGATCTCTGCAGAGCGTTAATGCAATCCCCACCTTGCGGCAGCACCGCTCCCGCACTGCGCAGCTCGGGGCCTCCTTTCCTCCGAGCTTCGCTGACCAGCGTCACAATGACAATGAAAACAAGCTGTGGAAGTAAGAGGAAGCCAGGGGAAACAGTTCATTAAAAAGTAAAAGCACGCGCTGTCATACACGCATTTGCACACCCTCAAAGCAGCCAGCTGTTTTAGAACAGACTCATGTTTCTAAATGCAATAAAAGGGACAGCATATTTTACCTCAACGGCTCCAACGGCAGACCATCACCGGTGGAGCAGGCCGGGAGGACCTGGGCTCAGGCGCACGGAAGTATTTCACAGCTTGTGGGGCCAAGAGCCAGGAGTTTGACTCATTTGCTTCAAAGGGTTCTTACTCTTTAGTGCAATGATGCTCTTGTTTAACTTGTCTTTATTTGGGTCCCTCGCTTAAGCCAGGACCTCAGATAAAAACTGAACTTGAGCTTTAGTGAGTAAAACCCTGGTGCGCTTTGTAAATGAATAAAAACAAGATCATCCAATAAACGCCCCTCAATTTTATTAAACCCTCTACACATATAGACATGTCATTTAATCCTCTGGTAAGTAAAGTGACTCCAAAGTAAGAATACAAGTGTAATGAAGACATTGCTTTAAAATAGAAAGATCTAAAAAATAGAATTCTATTTAAAAAAAAAAAATCCGAAGAGAAGAAAACCTCAAGCAAATAAGAAAGCTTAAGCCAACTATAATATGTAGAAACCTAATATCCCTATAACTGAAAATAACTCCAAAATCTAATAATATAGAAACGCTTTACAAAGGTTTCCTCTCAAGTTGTGGTGAGCTCCAAGAGGTTCTGCATTGCAAAACCGACGCACGAGCACACAGACGCTCCTCTGCTTTTGGAGTCTTAGCTCCAAGTGACAGCTTTTATTGTAAACCTTTGTTTAGAAACACCAGATTACATGATAAGGCTCTTCCAAAAGAGGTTATGAAAAAGACACAGAGTAATTGCTCTCCAGCAATATTAGGAACCGCACAGGGAGAAATTGCCTTGGTTCACAGCAAGCATCACTTTGATTATGATTAAGACGAGAAAAAAAATAAAGGTAGCTAAATACCAAGACAAATCTTCTGCGGGAGGTTATGGAGCTTCATTTGTAAGACATTTAAACTACCAAAATACAACATCTTCAAAGTAGGTAGGGATTCTTGACCCGAGCTGGAAGAGGCGTGGATGCACCCTCCTTGGTTTGGAAATGAGGGCACCCTCGCAGCGCCTCCCTGAGAACCACCAACGTACGGGCTCTCGAGCACGTCCTCCCACAAACACCGGTGTACAGGTCCCCGGGTGCGTCCTCCTGCGGGACACCCACCAGCTCCATGTGCCCACACTTTAGACTTCCAGAAGCTTCTGCAGACACCTGGGGCCTTGGGCCTACAAGCTGTGCCCAGGAACACCGGCTGGCACCACGCAAGGCCCAGGTGCCTCGTGCTGGGGTACTCCCTATGCCAGATGCACAGCATGGACACGAGGCTCTACAGGATTCGGAGCTGAAAATGCACACGTGATGTGAGGCTGAGGAACCAACCACCTACACACCGAAAGGGCCAGGTCCTGAGCAAGGAGTCCGCGCTCGTGTAACTGAGACCACAAATACCCACGCATAAATTATTAATTCTGTTATTTTCCAACTTTGGAGGCCTTGATTTTTCAACCTTAACACTTCCTTACCAGATTTATGGGGTGTAAGTGTCATTTACAGTCGCTCATAACGTTATAATACATTCTGAATCCAACACCTACTAGCTGACTCCCTGCCAAAAGGCAATATTTTTGTATAAAATATGATCAAAAATAATTCAGCTACATAAATAACACACACGAGGCACTGCTTTTTTCTTTATATATATATATATATATATATATATTTTAGTGGCTCAGTGTCGAAAGATGGAATTTGGCAAGAAGAGTCTTCAAACAAGAACAGCCTCTGGGCATTTGCGGTGAAAACTGGGTTTGATCTGATCTAGTTCCGAGTGTTTTAATATCGCACTTTGGGCATGCAGAGTTCATACTGTGCCATTCTGAAGCCATTTTCGGAGTCCTAGCAAGTGGGCGAGGGCTGCTACGCAGCACATGCCTCCGCTGAGGGCTGAACACAGGACTGGAGGGGATTATTCCTTTCAATAGCGCTCATCACTTTGACCAGAAGAACTAGGAAATTTTCTGTTTCTCAAATGAACACGGATAGCATCAGAACTAACTTGCAGCCCCTAACTTGGGTTTAGGAAGTGCCAGCAGGCCCGAACATCACACCGAGGCCCAGGCATTCCACAAGCATGGCTGGGAGGAAACCCTCTGCCGCGCCCCAGGAAGGCTCCCGCCGTCCTTCCCCGGAGCGATCCCCTCGGCTCCGAGCGTGTGGCCAACGAGGCGCCCAAGGCGCCTGCGCTTCCCCACATGCCGCCCTCGGCCGTGCACCCGCAGCTGGGCCTGTGCAGCAAGGCCCGCGGAGCCAACGTGCTCGGGGAGCCGCAGCAAGCACGCTCGACTGCCGGCGCTGCATGCCTCGGCCTTCAGAGAAACGGCCCCTCTCCCTCTCCAGCAGAAATGCTTCTCGACACATTAAGCTTGTGTGTTATTTTTTTTCTGCAGTTAATGAATTTCTATTGTTTTCCTGTCAATTATTTATTCATTAAAACAAGGCTTGCATGAATGCAGGCAGCCAGCGGGCCTGTAGAGGCTGCCACGCGGCACGGGGGCCCTCGCGCCGTGCCCTGCATGGGACAACGACGGCGCGCTCGTCCCCACCGTAGCGCGGCAAGGGCTCCCAGCGGGCAGGCCCTGCCAGCAGGGCACGCGGCCTTCCGACTAGGCCTCCTTCAGAAACGGGATGGAGGTGGGAGAGCAGAAGGGTCACTAATTGCTCTAGAAGTGAGCCACGGAGAGCGGCAAAGTTGGAGTCTGCGGCACAGCTGGGAGGCGACCTCTTCTATCCGGTGCCATATACATGTATGTGCCCGGAGCACAGTGCCCGCTTCCCTCGGCTTCCCAGGGCTCCGTGCGCACGGGGGTAGCCGTATAGAAGCGCTCGCCACGAGCAACCCGCAGAACTTGGCATCACGCGAGTGGAAGTTTCATTAGCCAAGTATTTCTTTGGTAACCAGGTCAGACAATCACGTTCTCTTTTGTTTCCTGTTATGAAATGAAACTGAAAAAATATGCCACTTAAAAAAATAAAATACGAAGTAGTCCAACCAGCCCTCTTTTTATAAAGAAAACAATATGCTTAATGCAGAATAAACCACATTTTATAAAAAGAGGTCATCTTTGGGGGGAGGGAGAGGAACAATTGAAAAGAAAAAATGTGGCACAAGAGGGAATTATGATTTTTTTTTTCTTATGGAAAGTATTTACATGTTTATTTTAAGCCTAACATAAATGTAAATATTTTAAACAAACAAAAACACACTAGGGGTAACAATAGAGTATTGTCTTTTTTTTTTCTTGTGTTGAATAAAAACTGCCAGGACAGTGCATGTATATTTTTAAACATGCTGCTTCAAAAAGCAGGATGCAAGGGATGTTGCATCTTTAATTTTTCTGTTAATTATGGATTGAGCATTGTTGTGAGTCTTGTCCTCAAAACCCAGCTCAGAAAATAAGAGCAGATGCTCATACCCAGGTTTGGCTCATGTGGGAATTGAACAGAACATATTGGTTTATAATTAATGTAATTTGTTGGATTATCTTTTGTGAAGGAGCTAAGGTAAACAACCTTGCAGCATTGTAGTGAAATTCTTCTGCGCTTAGAGCCTCTGTACTTGAAGGGGGATGACAAAAAAACTACCCTTCCTCCTGGATGGCAGGGAGATTTGGAAATGTCTGTCACATTCAAACATATTTTAATTAACTCAAAGGAAAGAATTAGGCTACAGACCCTAAAGCAAATTACAAATAGTGTTTAAAATCGGAGCTAATGATTCCCCAATTGACTATTCTGATTAACAGAATTCTCTTTTCTAGTTTGCTGTAATTTTGTTATGGGGCAGAGGTAGAGGAGGAACATGCCTTCCTGCTCGGAAAACAGTGTGTTCTTCAGACCAAGTTCACTGATCCAAAGATTTCTCCCCACGCCAGCCCTATTAGCTGGCCACATACCATATGGGCAACCACTGCATTAAGCTGCAGTCTTCCTAGGCTCCCGTAAAATAATGCCATCGGTTATTTTAACTCTTTACAAATTCAACTCCTCCTCCCTTCACAACACTCATACCAGGCGAGGGGGGCAGCAACACGTCGCTTCCTTGACCGTGGCGCTTCACGGGCTTTCTTCAAGGCCAGCATCTGCCTGCAGGTCTCATTCAGGCCTCACAGCTTGTGTGGGTAACAAGAGAGTCCAGTTCTTTGCAGGCCCACCAAGACCTGGCGACATTTTTCCCTCTTGACCTGGAAGAGGTTGGTGCTTCCCAACCTGGAGACTGGCTGTCCCTCTTGCAGCTCCACTCTCGCGAGAGGTGCCCGGGAAAGCACGCTCATGGCTGGACGTGAGCACGCAGAATGGCGTCTGCCAAAGGTTTTGACTTGCCAAATGAGAGGTCATCTGCTCCTCAAACCGCACACCCGCAGCATGGAGAAGAGTCTTTCCTGTGTATACTGCGGCTCTGCTGCTGAGAGACAGCAGCAAAGAGTCTAGGACAGCCGCACACCAAGTTTTAGATCGTAAATGAAGTAGATCTCCAGCTCAAAAATGTACATTGCTAATGAGCTGCAGGCACAGCTGATACAATAACAGTTCCATCCCATATTCACAAGGCCAATGCTCATTCATGGGGAATGACAGTCTTATCGGATTGGTGACTTTATCTCAAATATCATGTTCAAATTTTCATACCCTTATAAATTAAGAAATACTAGAATGAAGTGACCAGATGTTCAAGTCGCCTCCCTAGCACTTTCTTTACAAGGGCCACATTTAAAATGCATGCAGGTTTGCGAGTGCTCTCTCCACAGAGGCTCCGCAATCGCTCTCCCAGCGTCAGCCAGTTTTGCCACGGCTCCGTCTTCCAGCCCTCCACGTACAGGAGGCTCCCGGCTCGCCACATCCCAGGCAGCCGGTGCCCTGCAGTGCCTCCAGGAGAGAGGAAACGCTCTTTCCAGCTAGAGCTGGCGGAAAAAGACGCAGGAGGAGAATCTAAAGTTGCAGGACAAAGACCCTGCATCGCGGGAAAGCCGTGTCTCCCATCCCCAGGCTCCTGCTTTCCCTTCAATAGCTTACAAGTGTTTCTTAAAGATGGGGAATGCAACTCTAATATGATCACAGTTGATTAGAAGTTTAAAAGAGTTATCATGTTGGTCCATGTAAGTCAGAAATACTGAGAAACAGGCTATAGAGCGTCTTAAATCATGTATTACTCAATTTTTCCTGTGCTGTTCTGATGCCAACAGCACAGCATTTTCTTTTCAAATTTTGCAAAAGAAAAAATACAAACCAAACAGGCTGTTCTCTGGCTGAGACCTTGGATTCTTTGGCACCTAATATAACAACAAGAAAGTTAATTTCATATCACACTGGCAACAGCTTATGTTAAAATTGCATTCTTGCTGCTTTGAGGTTACTGTACATGGATGTTTTTTGTTATACATAAGTACACAACAGTTTTTACCAGCTAGTATTGCCACTGTCAATTCACTAGGATAGATGAGATCAGCATTTCCTTATGTGCTCATGTACAACAGAAAATTGACTCTTTCCAGGTTTAGTCTTGTTGCTGTAGGCAAACGGACATGGCACAGTCCCAGCACATGCCCCAAGGGCGCTCTAGCAAGACCCCTGAGCAAAGGGCATGCGCACACACGAAGGCGCTCGGCTGCAGGCGCAGCGGTGTTGGAGGGTTAGCGGGACACCATTCCTCCCTCTTGTGCTAGAGCAACGGGCCAACCACGCTGCGCTGGGCCGTGGCGCTCACGAGTGTCCCACGGGCCGCCGGCGCGGGCGAGGTGCAGCCAGAGCTTGGGGCAGCCCCGGGAGTCACAGCGAGGCCGGCGCATGTCGCTAGGACAGACGCTCTCTACGAAGCCAGCACAAGGTTTTCCTGCCTCAGCAGATGCCAGAAGCATTAATTGCACCCTGTTTGTTTACTATTGTCTTTTGTAAATATTTGACCCAATGTTGGTTTGCCTTTTCCCTTGGGGAGCGGGCGGATGGCCTTTTCATTACAACACTAATAAGAGAAGCTCATATTTACTGACAATGTAATTATATCATTTTTAAGTATCATTCATTTGCTGCCTCCATACATTCCACAATGTGATTAAGATTTGGGAAAGCAAAATACGAAAACAAAACATTATGTGAAAGGGTCATGTCCTCAGAAAAAGAGGGGGAAAAAATCACAGGGAAACAAATGGGGTTTTAATGCCCCTATCTTGGATCCTGTTACCATTGTGTTAGGAAATAAAGCAGTGGGAGGGGGCACAAGGGAGGCTGACCCATAGGAATCATTTACTCAGCTGAAATAGCGAGATGAAAGCATTTGGTCAGCCCAGGCTGGTCTGTGGCTTTTCACCATATGGGCTGCCACTTCAGGAGGGTACTGAGTTTTTACTGGAAATTGAACGTCTGTTGACCAGTGTTTTTAGTGGCCTTCAAGACTGAAGAATTGCAAGGCAGACGTTTTGCACCTTGATGTGGTAAATTAGCTAAGAAAATTGAGACTTGGAGAAAGCAAGAGGAAAAAAAGGAAAAAAAAAAAAAAAACAAAAGGTGGCACAGTGCCCAGAGTCCCTGCAGTTCTTCCCACCGCCGAGATGTCAAACCAGGGGTAGCGCGGGGGCAGTTGCTCCGTTTGCTGGAACACGTGCGTGGGGTGGGAAGGAAGCCGGGCCTGCTTGGCGGCGCTGCCCCGGTGCCACGAAGCCGGGAGCTGTGCACACTGGCACGCGGCAAGGGCAGCCCGGGAAGGGCCTGAGCGCAGGAGGCCCTTCCAGCGGCCTCTTACGCAACATGCGCGGGGATAAATAACAAGCACAACCGACACCATCGTCCTCGAGCCTTTTCCAACACTGGATTTGATCTCAGGGCAATGCAAGTTAAGCCGATATTATCAACCTCACTTCGCAGAAGGGAAAAGGAAGTGGTTAAAGACTGAGATGATTTCTTTTTCCTATAATCATCTTTGAATGCAGCATGCTGCTGAGTCCTGCCTTACAGGTGTGTTGAAATGCCACCACACCGAGCAGTACAGTGTGGGGACAGGCTATTGCAGAGTTGTCCAGGTTAGGTGCCCCTACTCAGGCTCCTTCCGGATGTCATTGGTCTTCCACAAGACCTCGACGGGAAACACTGCCCTTAGCTCTGCAGTTTGGAGCGTAGAGGAAGCAGGGGGAATCCTGCAGAGTTAAGAGCTGCCTGGGCTATTTGGCATCCTGCCGATTCAAATCGGTACCTTGAACCCAGCACAAACCCACAGCTTTATAGCCAGGCTCTGCTTCCTCCACTAGACTGATTTCCTGGGTTAAAGTGCAGCCCTTGCCAAATGCATTGCCATAACCTGATCCGGACATGAAACGAGGTCAAGGTGAAAGAAGCCCAGCCTGGACACGCAGGAGCAGGCCCTGCAGCCTCGCTGCTGAGTACAGGAGGGCTTCGCAGCTCCAGCAGCTCCCAGCAAACCTGCTTGTGGCAGGCAGTGGCAACTACCCGAGCAAGGAGGCTCCAGAGCCAGCCGGCCAAGGGCCCCGGGCGCCCTGCAGCAGGGCAGGCTGCACGTAGGAGGAGGTGAAACAATATCCAGGATCTCCAGCACATCCGAGTTTTCATCTGCTGGCCCCTTTTAAATAAAGGACAGATTTATTCAGGATGTCCTCCCACTTCGTTGATTATCCCGTGTAACTACCATGTAAAGCGCCTCCCCCAGACAGTCCAAGTCAGAGCACAAGCCCAGCCCCACCAAGGCAAAGGAGAGGAGCTGCCGGCACAGGAACGGCCACTGGGAAGCCAGAGGACCTGCTTCCACAGGAGGAGTCACAGCCATAAGCGGAATTGCTCAGTAACTTTACTACGGAACAGGCTTTGCCGCAGTCTCACTTTGCGTGTGCACATCCAAAGACCAGCCTGATGCATCCTGTCACCGTGCACAGAGGGGAAAACGCTTCCCCGTTCGAAGAAGGCATGTTCCTCGCTGCGGCTTTCAGGAGGCAGCAGCAGTTCAAATGGGAAACACTGTGTATTCTTAAACAAATTGCACGCTATTATATATTTTCTTAAGGTGTCTTGCATTATTAAAGCCTCTTTAAAAAACAAAACTGAACAGTGGTTATGTACATGACTGTACAACTAAGTTACACACCAGAACAGAATTGGATGACGCCTCTGTTCTTCCACTGATCCCGTGTTAACCAGAAGTACGGAAGCGATAGCAGAACATCTGCAGATACTTTTTTGTGGGCTTTCTGCTGTATCGTCTTAGGGAACTCAAAGAATTTACAGACTTGTGGACTCGATTACTTTTTTTTTTTTTTTTTTTTTTTTTTTTTACTAACAGCTACTTTCTAATAATCTGCCTGAACATTCATAATCAAAATTTGGGCACGATGTCACCAACGCGAACAGCAACTTCTCCAGCATTTTAGTGAGTGTTTAAGAAAAATGGCCAAGAGAACAGGGATATGAGATGTTCAGTGGGTGCAGGAGAATCCACTTCCAGCAGCTAAAGACTAGGCTGCATGTACTCTTTAAAGCAGACCACAAAATATTACTTGGCACAATCAACAGCTCAGATTAACAGGGCAGATTAATGCTGCTGTTTGATTGCAAGCCCAAGAGATTTTTTGTTTTTGTTTTCCTGAATTACAAGCTTTGACTTTCAGGAAATAGAGGAATATAATAGGATTTTAGCTTTGTTTTAACAGTAAAGTTCCTGAAAGGGGGTAGGGGAAGGAGAGTGATATGTATCCGCCACCCGACAGCGAATCTGCAGCATGTCCAAGTCTATTTTAGGCCCCTGCCTCAGGGTGCATGGTTGAGGAAGCAGGACACTGGTTTCAAACCAAAGCAGGACCTGAACTGGGGTTATTGAAGATGTTTCTCCTCCCTCTCTTGGCTCTCTTCCACATCCCCTCTGCAGGCTGGGGACTCCCAGCGCATCCTGCAGTTCCCAGCTCGCTCCCCTCGTGGTGCCCCCGCACGTCCGCGCCCTGTGGAGCCCTCGGCCCGCTCCACCGGCCCCACAGGCCTTTCCAGGAGGCTTCTCCTTGGGCGATCCTTCCCGCCCGCCGCCCGAGGCCAGTGCTACCTCCCTGCTCCCTGCAGAGCCCTTGGCCATCACGGCCTGGCCCGTGCATCACGGAGATAAAGGCTAAGGCACAAATCATGCTTCAGGCTAGCCTTGCATTAACGAGGAGGACTGTAAGCCATTGCCTCGAGGAGCACAGAGTGTTTTAGTGTTCCCTATCGCACAACAAATGTGAATCCAAGAACGCATTAAGGGCTGGGCCGAGAGCAGCAAGGTTGGCAAGCCGTTTCCCAAGGTCCGATCCCCGGCTTCCAGCGAGCTCAGCAGGAGCCGGCAGGGCAAGGGGACAGCCGCCCCGCGCGCCGGGCTTCCTGTGCGCACGTGGGGCCGCCGCGCCGCCGTGCGGTGCCTCAGCGCGCCGCCGCTGTGCCCCACGCACGGCACCAGGCCCCGCGCGCAGGGTGAGGGCCTCCGGCTCTGGACATGGTGCAGGCTCCGTCCTCGCCATTCCTGCATCATCGGGAGAATCCCAGTTTGACAATTTCAGGGCTCACCTATGCAAGAGACCAAGCAAGCCAGCAAAAGCCATCCTGCATGCGACGGAGTCGGCTCAAGGGATGCCGGGGAAACAGCTCGCTCAAGGCCTAAGGGACAACCTGTGCAAGCAGCAGAAAACCAGTTTATCCGACTGATAACCAAACCCCCTCTGCTCCTCGAGCAATGTTCCTTGGGCCTGTCCTAGCCTGCTAAACACACCACACCATATGGGACTTGTTAACAATCTTGTTAACGAGCAGGAAGATGGGATAGCCTCTTAGAAAGTGACTTAGCAAGCAAATTTTCACAGGTTTTGGTGCCCTTGTGCTCCTGTTGATCCCCTAGCCCAACCTGCAGTCACTTGGCTACTCATGGAGATTATTAACGTTCATGTTGCAAGATTCCTGGAGCACTTACTTATATCATTTTCATCTGGTCCCCCCACTGCATGCACCTACAGAGCATTTGAGCGTGCTTTAAACAAATCTGCAGCTGTAATTGAAAAAAGTATGAATTATTGAAAGTTTAGTAGAAACGTTAATTACTTCCAACCGAGGCACAAAAGATTTAGTTAAATACCCCTTAGAACACATGTAGCACATTCAGGAATATTGGCTATTCTCCAAAGGTTTGTTTCTTAAAAAACTGAACAAGTCTTTAAAACGAATGCTGCCTAACCAACTGTATCCTCTAGAACTGTAGTAATTAGGATAAAAATTCTGCTTTAATTTGTTATCAAGTGATTTCTACCATAGTGTGACATTAAGCACCAGAGCATTTAATAATTAGCCCATTACTATAATGTATTAATGTTACTTCCAAATATTTATGCTGTAAGATAAGGTCGCTTTCAATTCTCACTTCCCTTACAAACAGATTGAGAGGTTCTTGAAACAGGTCACATCCTCACATTTTTCTGGCAGCTGTTTCTCTTTCAGACTAAAATGAGACAAGACAACAAAAGCAAAGCATTCTCTCCTTCCTCGCAGTGGTGCAAGAGGAAAGCAGCCCCTTTACAAACCAAGTCCCTGGTCTTGAAGCCTTGCACAGATGCTGAACTTTGAATTCAATCAGCTTACTCGTGCGCATCGAATTCAGGCACAAACTGCAGTCCCCGTAGCTTCAAACTCGACCTATCTGGCAAATATAATCAAAGCTATTAGATATACCTTTTTTCACCCAGCTTTATATTTGCCAGCTCACCAAAAATGTCACAAAGGCATGATAATGATTTTTAAGATTTTGAACACAGAACTAACTCCAAGCAAGTGGCTGGAGTGAAACCAAGTCTTTCCTGCAGCACCCAGAGGAAGAAACGGTGATATTGGCCGAGATGCGCCTGGTTTTATTTCTGACCCGAGGGAAGGCTCCTCCTTCTGCCATTCCCCGCTGGGCCAG